>NW_027070097.1:168009-265126 GCF_002906115.3 Quercus suber
TAATAACAATAACAATGAAACATATTGCAAAAAATTATTCGCAGGAAATAAAATTATACCAAATTAATTTGAATAAATGCAACAACAACAACAACAACAAGGCCTTAGTCCCAAACTCCACGATCACAAATTAACGAGAAAATAAAAAAGAAATCAGATTTAATTAAAACAGTAAGGTCCTCAAAATCAATATATATAATTCGCACAAATTTTTCAAGTGAAATAACATGCATTTAAATTTTGGATCTAAACAAACCCTAACCCCCTGCGGGCTAAGCATAATAGATCTGCATTTAAATCGAATGTGTAAATATGATTGTATATAAGATACGAGAGATAGAAAATGAGAAACCCTAAGATCTGACCTGAGCGGATTTGTAGGCAGTGAGGGTGCTCTCGGCGGCCTCTTTGCGATCGGAGCCGGTCTTGAACTCCGCCAAGTAGCGGTGATAATCGCCCTTCATCTTGAGGTAGAAGACCTTGGAGTCGCCGGTGGCGGCGGAGGGGATGAGTCTGGTGTCAAGGAGCTTGAGGATTCCGTCGCAGATGTTGGAGAGCTCCGACTCGATCTTGGATCTGTAGTCCCGGATCATGGACACGTGGTCCTCGTTGCCGCGGCAAAAAAAAAAAATTTAATTTTTAAATTTTTTTAAGGGTCATTCATGCTAACGGTGTTTTTAGGGCAATAGTTAACAATTTATTTTAGGAAAGTTTTGACACCATTTTTATAGAAAATGAAAAAAGCTGTTAAAATATTAATTTTTTTTTAAAAAAAATTTCTCATAAAAATTTTCTTTAAATGGATTATTAACCATTGTGCTAAAGACATCTATTAGCATTTTTTTTTAATAATTATGTATAAAAGTGTGTATTAAAGTGCACGTACTAAGCAATACTCATCTTTTTAAGCCAAAATCAAATTGAATAACCTAAACGCATAGTTCTATGGTTCTAAACCCTCGAACCTGGACTTTAAACTTGAAGTCCATCGCATTTGTGGACAGCTTTTATAAATGTGTGACATCGATTTGGTATCAGACCAAAATATCTTATCAATTTTCAATTCTGAGTCCAGTTTTGATGGCTAATATTACTTGGAAACCATCCAAGATAGGGAAAGGAGAGGAGCAAGTAGGGAGGGCTTTGGCTTTGGAAAATCCCCATCTCAATATATATATAAAATAAGTTACATAAAATTTAACTAATGGTCCCGGGTGCCCTCTGATTATTTTGTTTAATATTGTACAATTATGTAAATGGCTAATAGGTTTGTGGAGGACAGCTATCTGACCGGATTGGTCGTAAAATAGAGATTATTTAGGCCTAGATCAAGGACCCTGCGAAGAAGCCGAGCCTAAGGCCAAGAAAAGCAAGCTTAAGATTAGAAGCCCAAGCAGACCAAGAAAAAGAAGAAAGGCTTCATCCACTCCAAGACCCTAAAAAAGTTAAGGATGGCAGCCCTAATAAGAAGTTAATGGATCGTCAAACTAGAAATGGTAACATAATACATGGGTTATTAGGAGGAGTTCAATAAGGATCTCCAATAGATGAGCTAAAACCTAAAAACACAACTGCAACCGTATCTCCAAAGTTCAAAAAGTGTTTTGCTAATGAACGGTCACTCTCTTTGTCTAGAGTGCTACTGTTCATTAGCAAAAGAATTTATTTGAATAAAATATTCAACCCTATCTCTCTCTCTCAAGTAAAAAAGTTGAAACAAATACATAAAAAATAAATAAAAATGATTATTTTAAATGAGATGGAGAAAGGGTAAATAGTTTCATGGAAAATGTATTTTAAAAAATAGATAGGCAAAAGGTAAAAATTAATATTTACTCTTTAAACAATACAAAGATATCGAGAATATGTTAGAAATTCTAAGCGAATAAATATAGTATTCTATCTTACTTATTTATTCTACAAGGGAGAGAACAAATTAACGAACTTGCAAAAGAAAAAAAAACCCACACAAAAATTCATTGTTAATTGAGGAAAATTACTCGTGATAAAAACAAGATAGACATGCTAAATATCATTTTTTTTCTCCCTTTTATTACTCTTATAGTCTTATACCATATGCTCATTTTACCAAAGTATATTCAGTATATATATCTTCCTAAAAATAGATAAGTAAAAATCTCTAATAATTTTTTTTAAAATTTTCTAAAAACTTATTTTTTGTGTGCGTATATATGGAGAATTAGACATAGATACTTTTTTTATTTTCAAAATAATAATAAATAATTAGAAGAAAGGACTATTATAGTTTTTGAGGATTCGAGTTAGAGATCCTCGTTGCATTTGTCATCTTACTTTTTATTATAGTTAAAATTTTCGTATAGTGCCTTGAATATGTTTGGGCATGTAAAAGTGATGTCTATAATTTAAATTATTTAAAATTTATTAAATTTATATATGTTTCATAATCTTTAAAGTTATATTTTAGTATAATCAACAAGCAGATCACTCAAACAATGGCCATGTATAGGCATTTCCCACAATCATAAAATTTCATTTTTCTTTTTTTGAATTTTTTGTTAAGAAAATTTACATTGAGAGACTACATCTTTTAAGGATAACTGTATTTGTCTCAATACTTGATTTGCGTTAACGCAAATATGACAAAGGCGTTGCGACCTTCTCTACGATAATCATGTAACTTGTTTCAACTATTATATGATTGCCCACCAATTTGTGAGACTTAGTAAATCTAATCAAATTGTCCCCTCTAGACGATTAACTTAAATTTAGATTTAGATTTGGATTTGAATTTTAAAGCAATAGATTTGAAATGTCTTAATTTTATCCTTTGATTTTTGATATGATTTCAAATCCAAATCATTGATCTTTTACAACTATCCAAAAAAAAAAAAAAAAAATTTGATTTTAATCACTCAAATCCAAATTCACATGCTCAAATTCTGCTATCCAATCTCACCACAAGAAGAGTTGATTTCAACTTATTCTCTCAAATTTATTCAGACATATAATCTAACCAATTTTGAGCTTCGGAAGCCAAGCCAACTTTAGGAAGAAAGTAGTAAACGTGCATTATCCATTATGTTATACAACTTATACAAGGTAGGAAGTTGCTAGCTAGAGCTACTCAAAAACCCTATTCAAAAATATAGGTGGACAAGATTCTTAGGTCCTTCCAAGATAAATATAGCTAGGACTACACTCTTTACCATGATTATCTTACAAGGGATGCTCTTCAGTAATATAGGTGGACAAGATTCTTAGGTCCTTCCAAGATAAATATTGATAAGCAAAAAATCATGGTCAAGTAAGACAACTCATGACATCACAAAGGCCGGGTGGTATATTCGTCAGGATGTTTAATGCTCCGTTTATTTTGAAGTAAAATATTTTCCATAAAATATTTTTCAGTTTTCAAATGTTTGTTTGCTTGTAAAATATTTTCAGTTTGACCAAAGTTTGTGCACAAAAACTTGTAAAATATTTTATCAAGAAATCAACTGTAAAACACTTTACAAAATTCTCACTCCCTCTCTCTCGATCCTTTCTTCCTCTTCTTCTCAGTTCTTCTCTCCCTCTCTCAAACACTCCCAAGCAAAATCAGTGAGACTAGCGACAGACCATTGGTGACACTACTCCTTACTGAATCCGACCTGGTTCTTTAGCTTCGAAAATCACCCTTCAAGATCAAGATTGAAGAGATTAGAACCATGCATCTAATATTTTCAAGCAGAGTTTATGGAGGTTGGATTGTGGTGGTGGGTTGGATTGCAGTGGATTTGGTGAGTGGATGATTTTTGTGTTGATGGATTTTGGGTATAATTTGTGTCTATCGACCGTGGCAAAGGCAGCGTGATGGTGGCTTGACGGACGGCATGGGTTGTTTGATGGATTTCAGGTATGAGTTTTGCCAGTCACGATGGTGGGTTGAGAGTGGCTTCTTGGATGACTTGGGTTGTTTGATGGGTTCCTTGCGTAGCTTGGTGGGGTGGATTCGATGATTGTTGCAGTTTTTTTTCCTGGGTTATGACTTTGGATTTACTGGTTATGCTTCAATAGCTCCAACTAGACAAAATTTTGCTTTGATTTGGTTGAATTTGCTCTAATCTAGTTGGACTTTGCAGTGATCCAGTGGGTTGTGAGATTAGAAAATTTTTGCAAAATGATTTCCTGAACATTTTCACGAATGCTACCAAAAGCTGTAATTTGGTAGCTGTAAAATGAAAATATTTTACGGAAAACATTTTCAATGTAAAATATTTTACATTGAAACAAACGGAGTGAAATTAATTCAAACTACCTCTAGTGACACGCATTGACAATACCCAATAACAAGAATCCCTTCAATACCAATTACTCCTGCCTCCTCTCACTATAGTTCTACTGGGTTCAGAGAAATGGTAATTCAGCAGCCCATGAGGCTGCTAAATTTGCCTTGAACTCCAACTTAGACTTTTGTTTCAATAGTGGAAATCTCCGCCACCTCTCCCTCCTCCCCCCCCCCCCCCCCCCCCCTCGAGGCTGTTTGTAGGGGAGACTCCTTAGTTTGTACCTTTTCTGATTAATAGACATGTTGTTTATCAAAAAAACAAAACAAAAAAAAATTCTCCAAAAAAGATTAACTGGTAAATAAGAAGAAAACCATGCAAAAATAAGCGATTTTACCCACCATTCCAGTTTCTGTACCATATTGATAACTGCTTCTGGCAATGTAGCTTCAAACCACAATACAGTCGCACAAGTTTTGGAACGAGTAAAAGCTATCCCAAGTGCATTTGATTCATTATCTTTCCCAATGATCATTTTTCACCAGTTAACTAGGCACTCATTGTTCACCACTTTGAGAAAAAAGTGGGGGGAGAGAGGCGCCTATTGGTGTGAGGGTAGTTCAAGTTGTGTACTCAAAGGAGAAGCTGTAGGAATAAGCCACTGACATGTGAGAAATTGAAATAATGAAGCACTGATTCCCTAATGTATTAGGCCACTCTCAACAACTCTATGGTAAGAAGATGGTGGGGAAGAACAAATCTACCATAGATTGTAAATTAGAACTCATCCATTTAGAAATTCATAAGCAGTTGTCCAGGCTTGTGATTCTTGACTGTAGACTTGACCAGGAAAATTGAAAATCAGTTTGAGATAATAAATAAATAAAGATATTAGTATATAAAATGGTTATGAATTATGATCATGATCATAAGAAATTAGGAAAAGAGACTAGGATTAACCCTTCATCCAGTTCCTGAGCAAAGACCACTCACGGTCAAGGAAGACCTGGACTTTCCTCCAACAGTTGGAAGCACCAAGCAATTTCAGCACTCTCTTAGACCCAAGAAGGTGGCTATAGGGAGCGGAAGAAAGAGACATAATACAAATATGTCTTAAACCACAACTGATTAAGAGTATCAAGAATTTAATGATCCAGTAATTAGAAATCACCTTAAAGGCAGAGGACTCTGTGTAATCTAACATCGGATCAACATGAACATGAAAATATCAGATGGTTCAGGGATAAAGTCAACTACAGATCACACTCCATAGCAACATTCAAGTAAACTAACCCCCCACCCCGCCTCTTCTCCGTCTCCTCAAATTCCAAAACCAAACTACATGGAGAAAAACCAGTGTTTGATCCTCAACACTATTCCTAGAAATACAAGCTTAAGAAGGGTTCCATTCTCCTGAACTATGACTATAAAATAGTTGCCCAAAAGGGATACATACAACTTCAAACTTATATAAGAAAGCCCCCTAATCACTCATTAACATAAAAAAAAAAAATTTGAGTTTTTTCTCTTAACTAACCAAGTCTTAACCAACTATAAAATTATTTTAGTAAGTGAATTGTCTTTTAGTGCAAGAAGATCTACCAGATGTAAATCTTGTATCTAGCATTGACAAAGTTACACATCACCAAAGTCATATCATGTACTGCTAGAGCTAACAAACTGTCATATAATTACCTAAAAGGGTATCCCCCAAACAATCAACCCTAAATCTTTTTCCACCACAATAAGAGCTAATCTCTCTTCAGTGGACTTTGAACTACCCATCCATCCCCATCCCATTCCCACCAAACTCAGGCTTGGTAAAGCTAGTTGACAACACTATATGAATTTTAAAAAACTTCCCTTGCCATATAAAGTTCAACCAATCAATAAATCATCCCCATCTACGAGTGCCAAAGATTTACCATCGTAGGTAGCCGCTACCATCAACACAACATAGGTTTTTATTTTATTTTATTTTTTTCGATAGTTGGGGGAGGGTGAACTTGATTCGAAGTTTCGAACTGGACGTCGTCTTTGTTGATTTCAGGAAGTGCCAATTGGCTACAAGGCTCTGGCAACACACAAATAGTCAACATGAGGAAGTATGGTCATATATAGTAAACCCAAAGAGCTAAAACAGGTTGCTATTTTTAACTTGGCACCCAATTCCTAAAGCCAAATCTTGCTCACACTTTGAAGAAGTCAAAATATAGCTCATATGACATTGCTGACGGTTACCCAAATTACCAAACAGAATTAATCCAGACATGCATAGAAACTAACTTATCAAAATCCAAAAAAAGAAACAAACAAAAAAAAACATAGAGTTCATAAACAATTTTCACAAGTAATAACAACCTGATTACAACAACAAAATCCAACCATAATAATTCTATAATTTCCCTAACTTTTTTAAGGTTCCCTCCCCAAAATTATCCAACAAAAAATAAAAAAGGTACAGAACAAAACTAGAACTTCCCTTTTTCACATGTCTTTCTTAACCAATTTACACAAAAGAGACCCTTTAAAATTAACCAGCGTGGACAAAATTTTTTTTCCTTGTCCAAACACCAGTAATTGAATAATCTGTCACCAAACACCCCCTCTACCTTGTATAAAAAAGAACCTTTTTTTTTTTTTTTTTTGAGCCTGAAACGACACCGTTTTTTTGTTTTGTAAAGGAAATACCTACCTGAGTCAGAGAGCTCTCCATCTAGGGCTTGGTAATGGCACTGTAGGCGAAAGAGGAAGCTGTGGAAACCCTAATTGGCCAGACGAAGGCGAAAAGAGCAGACTTGGGGAGAGCAAAGGGTACGGTGACCTCGGTGAATTCAAGCACCCGAATGGAAGCGGTGAAGTTGGCATCAGAAACTGTGACTGTGACTGCGAAGCCATCGTCGCCGGAGGCGGAGGAGGAAGCATCCCCTGGTGTTGCTGCGACTGCGGCGGCGGCGGAAACTGATGCTGAAGCTGCGGTTGCGGCGGAGTTACAGTGTTCCAGCGTGGCGAGAATCGAGGTGCCAAGGGTGAGAATCCCGAGAATTGCTTAGGGTTCGAATCGACGCCGGGGATTGGGTTCTGAAGGTACCGCATGTAAGCTGAGATGGGCGATTCCGCCGTCGCGTGCACCGTCGGGAATGGCGGCAGAGGCGATAACGGCGTTGCTAGGCGTCCATAGTTGTTGTGGTGGTGGTGGTGGCTGACGTGGACGCCGGAATTCGTAACGCCGTTGTTGTTGTTATTTGGAATGGGGACCACAGCGGCGGAGGCGGCGTTGTTTAGCAAAGGAGGCGGGCGATTGGTAAGTTGCGCCAGGGGCGGAGGTCGAATACGCTGGAGGCGAGAGCTCGGTGGCTTAGGCGCATGAATAGGCGGCGGAGTTGAGAAGCGTTCGTGTGCCGGTGAGCCCGTGAGTTTCTGAACCACGTCCCTGAAGTCGTTCTTGTTGATATTGTAGACTGGTGGTTGATGCTGCTGTTGTTGCTGTTGCTGTTGTTGCTGCTGCTGCTGCTGTTGTTGTTGCTGTGCTTGTTGTTGGTGCTGTTGTTGAATCTGTGGTGGCTGTGATTGTTGGGGATTTGGATTAGGATTGGGATTTGGATTAAGGTTTTGAATTGGGGTTTGATCAAAAGGGGGTTTTTTGATGATGGGTTTGGAGATCTTGTGAGAAAGCTTGTTGAGGTGTTTGAGGTATTGGTTTGTATTAGTATTAGTTGTAGTACTGCTACTACTTGTTGTTGTTGTTGTAGAGTCTGCAGAGGATTGACAGCTTTTATCCATCATTCCAAACCAAGGACACACACAAACACAGACACAGACACAAACACAAACACTAACACAAACACACACCCTTTGTTTCTGTAGATCTAAATATCCCTCTCTCTCTATGCTTTTGTGAGTGTGGGGATAAATGATAAATCTTCTTCTTATGGTAGTCGGCGAGTAGGGACAGAGAGGGACTATCTATAAAAATTTTATCATTTTTGGGGTTAAAGAGATATGGTAAGATGACTTTATCACCATTTCTAGAGAGATACAGAAGAGAGAGACGAGTATCATCAAATTTTTTTTTTATAAAGAAAGAATATGTTGGTGTTTCTTTGCGCCTCTCTCTCTTTCTCTATCTTCCTCTCAATTATTTATTATGCTTTTGGTTTTTTTTTTTTTTTTTTAAAGGGACATGGCCCGTAAAAGAAGGCACGCAATTTTCTCATGCTCTCTCTGACTCTTATCTGTATGATAAAATTACAGTTACGGTGTTAAGATTACATCATTTTATCTTTGTTTCCTATTAGTACGAAAATGTGATTCAATTTGGCAGCGTCAACACACCATAGTGCCGTTTGCTTTGCGGTTCAGGGGGCCAAACAAAGTCTTATCTCACTGTTGCTGGTCAAAGCTCAAAGCCACTTCTCTCTTTTAAGCAGAATCTCTCTTTAAAGTCTTTACACACTGGACCCAGTTTCTAATAATTTAATCATATAATGCCCCCTTTGTGTTTCTGTGTACCATTTGACTGGTCCTTGTGGTCAAAATTCGATTAAAAACTCTTCCTTTGAATATTTATTTACTTAACAGGTTTTTAACAGTCATTTTGTTCAGTTCCTGTTTCGTTAAACAGTTTTGTGATTACAAAATTACAAAACCCACTGCCAGATTATTAATTAGAAGATGCTTGCTTCATTAGGAGGCAACAATATCTATCCAACCGGATTCATTGTAGGGATTAAGGGTCTTTTAATTATGCAATTAATGTTTGGCCTTTTCCAACCAGCCAATAATTATTATTTCTCTATTGGAAAATTCCTTTGAACTGGTCAAAATTGCAGTTTGTGTCCAAATGTGAAAACTTTACCCTAAATTTCAACAAAGTTGGTACCATCCTTGATCTTCCTTTCTTTGTGTCCAGTTTTGCCCTTCTTTGGAAGCCAAAATTAGAGCAAAAGCTGCAAAAAGCCAAAAAGGGTTTTGCACAATCGCCACTTCCATTTCCACTTCCACTTGCACTTCCTCAACAGCCCATGTCTTCAATTCCTTTTTTGGGTTTTTGGACAATCATATCATAAACTCTTTCTGGGTTTTAAACGAATCAAAACACCGTTTTTCCGTCATCTCTAAAAATCTGTGCCAATGGCCTCGATAGCTTTCCTCCACAATTTTTTGTTTTCATTGCGTTATTAGTATGAAAATAATGTTTTATAGTCTCTAAAGTTTTATCAATGTAGTTTTTTTGGTCATTGATCTATTAACAATGTTCTATTTTTAGCCCAAAAAAAAAAAAGTTACCGATAACAATGTTCTATTTTTGTTCTTGAACTTAAAAAAAAAAAAAAAAAAATCTCTTTTCATCTCTAAACTAGTAAAAATAAGGAAAAAAAAAAAAAAAAAAAATCTCTTTTCATCTCTAAACTAGTAAAAATAAGGTTTTTTTTTTTTTTTTTTTCCTTCTCTAAACTGAAAAAGAAAATTTCTTAAAAAGTTTCGAAATGAACGTGAAAAAAAGTGAAATCCATGTAAATTTTAAGAATGAAACCAATATTTTATCTTAAGTAGTATTATTTTAGATCAAATGATTATTGGTACTCAATTTTTGACTTTTTATTATTATATATTTTTAAATATTTTTTTTAACTCATGCTCAAAGGGCATTATATATTACTAGTATTATCCAATTCTCTCGTCAAAAAGAATTTAAGTTGAAATTCCCCTCCTCACTTTATTGTAAGGAAAATGAAATGACAATCATAATTCACAAAATCCATATACGTACGTAAGACAACACAACATGTTAAGAAATTTGAATAAAGAGAAAATATAAAGGTTACATCAACAAAAGAAGGTGAAGAATAATCACTGGGAAAAGTAGTGAGGGCAGAGAAAGTGAAGCCATGCAAGAGGAGGTGAACTTAGAAAAAGAAGGCTAGGACTTGAGGATTAGCGAAAGAAAGCGTAGAATTTTGAAAAATACAGATTAGTATGTGGTGGAGATGGGTAATTCATTAAAATTTTAGTATATTTATGATATGGCAAATAAACTTGAATTCAACTTGTACATATACTTCTCGGGTCTGGATGGATTAAAATTTGGGTTGTGTTACAATTTTTTGACTTTTTATTATTTTTTTATGCAGTGTTTTGTCTTTTTTGTAGTTTATGTCTTTTTATTTATTTATTTAAGATGTGAGACCAATTTCATAGAAAGACAAAAATATTAAAATAAATTGTAAAACTCACATTAATCAACCTCAACAAACACTGTCCAATATTTGTTAACATTTCCCTTCAAATTTTATGAGGTACATCTTGACAGAGCTCTATCCTAAAACATTGCTATATAAAGCTTGTGGCTTTGAGCAATGTTGAAAGAGGAACAGTCACTGAAATGTGGAAAAGACATAGGAAAATGAAAATCAACCACTGAACTAGAATTCTAGAATTATTGTGGAGTAGTATTTGGATCTAAGGTTTGGTATCTTTGACTTTGACTACTTGGGTTTGCTGGCTAGTAATGGACTATACAAGGTTAGACCGTCATTTTCTAAAGGGTGAGAGAATAAATTGCCCAAGGACCATCATTGGGCGCAGGGACCTCAGTAAGAAATATGTCACCAACGTGGTGGGACGATATGCACCAACTACAATAAATGAAGAAATACTTGCTGCTATACTAGTTTTTTATTGTGGTTTCTAATTTTAACTGTAAAGTCTCAAGTACTATCTGTTACACAAGCATTCCGTTTTTGTTTTGTCTTGTTTCGAACTGAAAGAAATGATGAGAATCCTTATAAGTCATCAAATTTAGTTATAGGTTATGTGTATTTTTTAATAGAAACGGTAGTTGAAGTTGAAGGGTTCATCCCTGAAATGATAAAAATAATAATTATTATAGAGCAGGATCAATGAGGTCATGATAGTTGCATTTACCAGAAGAGTCCCAAGTTAACGTTAGCGTGTTCAAGTTCAACGTACTTTTCAGAGATTAATCAAATTAATAAGTGTGCATTTGGTTGAAATGATTTTAGGAAGAACGGAAAAAATACGAGAGAATTTCTCATGTTCGGTTGGTGAGAAAGAGGGAAAAAATAAAATAAAATAAAATGAGATATGGATGTTTTCTCCTTCTTCTTTTTTTTCTAAAATTTACTTTCTTTTAATTGAGGAAAAAAGTGACGAAAATATGGGAAGGCACAACTGTTATTATACTATTTTTTTGAAAAATATTTTTTAATTTTTTAATTGATAGTTAGGTCGAGGAAATTGAATCTTAAACGTTTCTCTTAAAAATGATAAAATAAGCAAAAATTCTTTCTCTTCTTTAAAAAAATAATAATGTTAAAAAACTGGCTTCTTATATAATAAGTGTGGGGCCCGTGGGCCGATAGCCTCAGCCCATCGTGTAGTAGGCCCAAGGCCGACGCCGAGGAAGACTGACCATCCAAGGCTAAGTTGGGGAAAGCCTCTTTTTTGACCCACGCCGAGGACCTCTTCGTCCTCGGCATACTAAGGATAATTTTGGGAAGGGACAAGCCTAGAGCAAGCTGTCATATTCACACTTAATGCATTCACCTAACCCCTCTGGCCGCATTAATGGGGATATAACCCCTTAGCAGGGCAACGTTGATCAGAGTGAACCACTTGAGTACTGATAAGGCCTCTGATAGGACGGACGGCCAGAAGACAGGCGAATGGATGATCAACAGATGGAAGAAGGAGATAGGAAGATGAAGACTATATAAGAAAAGCAAGTAAAGTAAGATAGGGGGGGAGAAAAGGAGGAGAAGAAAAGGGGCTCCTCGGCCACGGGCCGAGGAGCATCCCCCCAGTTGTAAATAAACTCTAAGTATTTTTTAATAAAAGAGAGTTCATGCTTGGTGAACGACAGCCAACGCCTAAACCTTCAACCCACTCTCTACAAATTTATTGTTTGGGCTTGTTGGGCTGAAAACCCATTCATACTCAGGGTCAAATCCAAATTGAGTCCCTACAATTGGTGCTGTCTGTGGGGAGGATTAGTGTGCTGGCCGGCGCACCAGGCGATTGTTCTAAGTGGTCGTTTTACAGTAGGTTGGCGAAGTAAAAAAAAAAAAAAAATAGAAGATTTGACAGCGAAAAGAGAGATCTTGATATTATTTCATAAATAGAAACAGTACAAATTACAATTAGAGGCTCAGGCAGGCGTGTTTCACAAACAAATTTACAAGCTAATCCTACTAACTAGTTCTACAATCAGAGGCCAAGTGGACCCGCCCTAAAAAACTAGCCAGAGGGAAGTGTCAAGCCGTGCTTTTATTGGCATCAAGAGAATGGGAGAGCTTGACACTAAAAGCAGGGAAGGGGGAGGGCCAGCTTGTTTCAAGGCCACCAACAACTCCTTTCTCGGAGAGGCGGAGCTTGAACAAGGAGAGGAGCAGATGCAGGGGCTCCGGGACACCTTCCCCCATGATGTTCCCTTGATTCTCTCCAATCCTCACGAGTGTTGGCCGTTGGAGACGGCAAAACTCGAGCACCGCCCATGACATGAATTTGCACACCTTCTTCGTCGGGGGTGCGCTTTGAGGAGAGACGTTAGGTACTTCAACAACATCCCTCCGGGCCACCTTGTATGGCGCCATCGGGGTTACGCCTAGATTCTGCCGCACCGGAAGCCCAGTGGGGGCTGCGGCCATAACGGCTCTTGGCACGGATGTCCTCACACCCGCCCAAAGCCGCCTCATATTTGCCAACTCCAGTCACAATTCCGGCGGGGTTGTTAAAGGGGCTTGGGGAGCTGAAAGGGTATATTCTTTCTGTTTGTGTTGGAAGGTTCATGGATTATGGAGAAACCATCCCCCCACCTTATATAAAAAAAAAAAAAAAAAAAATCTCTTTTCATCTCTAAACTAGTAAAAATAAGGTTTTTTTTTTTTTTTTTTTCCTTCTCTAAACTGAAAAAGAAAATTTCTTAAAAAGTTTCGAAATGAACGTGAAAAAAAGTGAAATCCATGTAAATTTTAAGAATGAAACCAATATTTTATCTTAAGTAGTATTATTTTAGATCAAATGATTATTGGTACTCAATTTTTGACTTTTTATTATTATATATTTTTAAATATTTTTTTTAACTCATGCTCAAAGGGCATTATATATTACTAGTATTATCCAATTCTCTCGTCAAAAAGAATTTAAGTTGAAATTCCCCTCCTCACTTTATTGTAAGGAAAATGAAATGACAATCATAATTCACAAAATCCATATACGTACGTAAGACAACACAACATGTTAAGAAATTTGAATAAAGAGAAAATATAAAGGTTACATCAACAAAAGAAGGTGAAGAATAATCACTGGGAAAAGTAGTGAGGGCAGAGAAAGTGAAGCCATGCAAGAGGAGGTGAACTTAGAAAAAGAAGGCTAGGACTTGAGGATTAGCGAAAGAAAGCGTAGAATTTTGAAAAATACAGATTAGTATGTGGTGGAGATGGGTAATTCATTAAAATTTTAGTATATTTATGATATGGCAAATAAACTTGAATTCAACTTGTACATATACTTCTCGGGTCTGGATGGATTAAAATTTGGGTTGTGTTACAATTTTTTGACTTTTTATTATTTTTTTATGCAGTGTTTTGTCTTTTTTTGTAGTTTATGTCTTTTTATTTATTTATTTAAGATGTGAGACCAATTTCATAGAAAGACAAAAATATTAAAATAAATTGTAAAACTCACATTAATCAACCTCAACAAACACTGTACAATATTTGTTAACATTTCCCTTCAAATTTTATGAGGTACATCTTGACAGAGCTCTATCCTAAAACATTTCTATATAAAGTTTGTGGCTTTGAGCAATGTTGAAAGAGGAACAGTCACTGAAATGTGGAAAAGACATAGGAAAATGAAAATCAACCACTGAACTAGAATTCTAGAATTATTGTGGAGTAGTATTTGGATCTAAGGTTTGGTATCTTTGACTTTGACTACTTGGGTTTGCTGGCTAGTAATGGACTATACAAGGTTAGACCGTCATTTTCTAAAGGGTGAGAGAATAAATTGCCCAAGGACCATCATTGGGCGCAGGGACCTCGGTAAGAAATATGTCACCAACGTGGTGGGACGATATGCACCAGCTACAATAAATGAAGAAATACTTGCTGCTATACTAGTTTTTTTATTGTGGTTTCTAATTTCAACTGTAAAGTCTCAAGTACTATCTGTTACACAAGCATTCCGTTTTTGTTTTGTCTTGTTTCGAACTGAAAGAAATGATGAGAATCCTTATAAGTCATCAAATTTAGTTATAGGTTGTGTATTTTTTAATAGAAACGGTAGTTGAAGTTGAAGGGTTCATCCCTGAAATGATAAAAATAATAATTACTATAGAGCAGGATCAATGAGGTCATGATGGTTGCATTTACCAGAAGAGTCCCAAGTTAACGTTAGCGTGTTCAAGTTCAACGTACTTTTCAGAGATTAATCAAATTAATAAGTGTGCATTTGGTTGAAATGATTTTAGGAAGAACGGAAAAAATACGAGAGAATTTCTCATGTTCGGTTGGTGAGAAAGAGGGAAAAAATAAAATAAAATAAAATGAGATAGGGATGTTTTCTCTTTCTTCTTTTTTTCCTAAAATTTACTTTCTTTTAATTGAGGAAAAAAGTGACGAAAATATGGGAAGGCACAACTGTTATTATACTATTTTTTTGAAAAATATTTTTTAATTTTTTAATTGATAGTTAGGTCGAGGAAATTGAATCTTAAACGTTTCTCTTAAAAATGATAAAATAAGCAAAAATTCTTTCTCTTCTTTAAAAAAATAATAATGTTAAAAAACTGGCTTCTTATATAATAAGAATATGATATAAATTGCCAAAAACCACTATTTCGTTGCTCCCATTTTTTTTTCCTACCGAAGGAAAGGCTATCATTCCTCTTCTCTATTTCCTATAATTCTTACCAGTTACCAAATACGTTGGATAAAAAAAATTATTTCCTTCCTGTTCTCCTATATTTCGTTTTTTGTTCATATCTGTTTTAAATCCATTACTTTTCTGTTGGCAGTGTAGGTATCAAACTCATTGCAATGCTTAAGTTAACGATTGGCAGCTGCAAGTTATAGCTAGGATGATTCCCTTTGTGTAAGGATTGGGGGGGAGTGTAAAGTGTTGACACTTTTTTTTTTTTTTTTTTGGGAGGAGGTTGACACTTCTAATTTAAGGAACCAAGTCCATAATTATTCAATAATTTGAAAGGTCTTAGATTGTTTAACATCCACAATTTATCTGCAATATCTATCTGTCTATAATATTATAATATAAAAATTGGATTCTAAAACTGGGAATACATGCTGTGACGATACTTATTCGTTTTTAAAGCATACTTTAATGACATATGGCAAGTTCCTATATTTAATTGTTATGATATGGTCAGACAATGACATGTGTCATAAAATTATTTATACATGTCAATATATTTGTCATAATACTAGACACATGGCATATAATTTAAATTTTGAATTAAGTAAATGCATTTCTTATGTTAATGTTTTGATTCTTATTGATGACCATTAATTATTAAATGCATAATGATTAACACTTATTCCTTCCAGCTATTCAATTATTAATATATTACAATTAACTTCTTCTAACATTTAAACAGAAATCAATTTCTTCCAATAATTTAATATAAAGAAACCAAAAGCCTTTGTTTTTCCTATTTTTGGTTACTTTACTATATATAGTAAAAAAGTTTATATGAAAATTTTCGAGCTTCTTATTTTGGGCTCATAAAATCTGATTTTTTTCCCCACTTTTTCATTATATTAACCCCTTCTTTACCCTTTCCTTAATTTCCTTTGAGTTATTGTCAATTAGTTTTCCTTAAAAACATTTTCTATATAAAAAAAAAAAAAAGTTCTCCTTAAAAAAAATACAAATGATCGCATTTAATAGTAAATTATAACAAATCAATTACACGCTTTAGGGAAAATTAAAAACAACATCCATATATATAACTTTTAATTAGGCATTAATTTATTACAATAATTCAATATGATAAATATGTTAAATGCATAATGATTAACAATTAAAGCAAATTCCTTTTGTGGTACATATAAAATTTTTTTTTTAAATGTATTAAAAGGAAAGAATAGTCAGTAACCTACTATTACACTTACACGTACTTTAATGGTTTTTTTTTTTTTTTTTTTTTTTTTTTTTTTTTTTTTTTTTTAAGATAATGGGATAATCTTATATAATGACTAGATAAGAAATAGTCTAAAGGAAAATTAAAAAAGCTTTTAAATATATTGGTAAGGAAGTGACACATAAAACCCATGTAAATATTGGGCCTTAGATTAGAATGAGTCCAGAACATATCATTTCGAGATATGGGGCTCTACTTCGGAGGCATATATCTCGAAGCATGGATCAAAGGTAAAACATGAAGTCTTTAGGAATGCCCTTTAGATCTTGAACCTCGGAATCCGACCTAACAGGGCCCATGACCCTTGGTCCGAGCATGAGCAAACCACTAGAGTCGCTCGAGGTAAAGACCCATTGACTATACCATCCATGTCAGCCCATGTTCCTAGCTATCAAAGAACCTTTCTAAGTTACTCTAGTGGTGAAACACATAGTAAAGAATGTAACAGTGACTATATTGTCCACATGGTGATCTTTTTATAACATGTTTTATGTTTTGTTTTTAGATGGATTATGATATATTTAAATAAGATTGACATCGTCAATCCTGTCACTATAAACTAAAGTTCATCTAAACAGTACATCCAAATTGTTCCAATTGATAGTTATGAGTTTTGGTTTGTGGGTTTTGTTTATTATCAAAAGACAGTATAATTGGTGGTGGTGTATTAGAAGAGTGACAATAATTATTAAATTTTTGTTTACCTTTATCTTTAAGTATCAGTATATCTCACAATCCTTTATTTTTTTGCTTTCCAATTTTTAGAAGAATATTTTTCTTTAAAAATAAGCATCATTAACCCTTTATTTTATTTTATTTTTTATAATAAGGCTGCAACTCTATTTTCATTGTCATTTTTCTTTCAAATTAAAACTTCCCGTATTAGATTGATAACAAATCTATGATTTATTTGGAAAGATTTTATTAAAATAAAAAATTATGAAGAAATTAAAAAGGAATTGAATATCTCTATTATACCTTCTAACTTTGATAAAAATTGAATTTAGTAATATAACTTTTAATTTATTCATTTTAGATATATAACTTTTACTTTTATTTAATGTAAGTCACTTTAGGATGCTTGGTGTCCTAAAAATGATGTCATTTTTTTTTTCTCTTTCTTCAAAAAAAAAAAACAAAAATGCAATACCTAATAAAAAAACTAATAAAATACGAACAAAATTAACCCAATTATTTTTCATTGGTTTACTAAATATGGAAACATTCCTTCCCAAGAGTTCACATACATAATCAATTTAGAGTTGATTCGAGTTCATTCTCGTCTCCCTTGTGATCAAATATACCAATACATATAGTTGATCTTAGTCGTTACTGATGGTGGTCCCTGGTCTTCCAGGAAAATCCTTATTGGACCTGACAAAGCAGCCCATTAATGCATTGGGCCTTTTCTTGTAATTTTGTTGGGTTTGTTTGTTCTCAATTCACCGTCCTTCTCTCTTGTTGCTATTGTGTGACTGTGTCCCCTCTGTTTCCCAGTAATAAATTTGGGCCATCCGAACCAATCCAAGTGAAGTGCGGGCTGACATGTTTCGGAAGAAATATCCGCTCAACTTCTTGTCATGGAAACTGCTCCTTTTGAAGCCCACAAAATCCTTAATACCGGGTGTTTGCGGTGTAGTTTTGGGTCATTTTTAGTATCGTACTTTGCGGTGCGGTTTAACTAAAACTATAACTGCATCGCACATTATTTTTGCGGTTACTTGTGCGGTGCGGTGTGATGCGGTGCGGTTTAAAGTTTAGGCAAAACCATAACCGCACCACATCCCATTTTTGCGGTTACATATGCGGTGCGGTATATAAGATGCGGTTTGAATGATTTGAAGTTGGTATATTTTTCAAATTTTAGGCTTTTTCTACTCAGCCAAAAACTAATTTTTCCCTTTGTTTTGGTCCAAGTTTTAAACTATTGAGCTAGTTTTTCTTTATTTTGGGTTGGCTTTCCTAATCAACACTTGCTAGGATTATCAAACTTTTTATTTTATTTTATTTTATTTTTATAACTAGGGTTATTAAACTATTAATAATATATTTAATATTAAAAATAAATAAATATATTAATATATAGAGAGGGTGCGGTGCGGTGCGGTTTGTGTGGTTTTCTTATTATAAAACCGCAAACCACACTACACCATGCGGTGTAGTGCGGTGCGGTGCACTATTATTTGCGGTGTGGTGCGGTGCGGTTATGTCATTTTGCGGGCGGTTTTGGTGTGGTTTTTGCGGTTTGTGCGATTTATGTGGTTTGGTTGAACACCCCTACTTAATAGAATTGAGTCCTTTACGACAGAGGTCTTCTTCTCCCTTCCTTACAAGATAAATGCAGCTAGGAAAACCTCTATCTACATTGGTTGGAAGCCACCTTCTCTAGGTTTTTACAAGCTTAACACCGATGGCTCAGCTTGTGGAAATCTAAGTTGTGCGAGTGCTGGTGGTATCATTTGGGACTCTAATGGCTCTTGGATAGGAAGTTTTTTCTAGGAATATTGGTTTTACCCATTCCATGGCAATTGAGTTATGGGGTCTTCGGGATCTCAATATTCGCAAGTTTATTATTGAAGTTGATGCCCATGCTGTTGTCAATGCTTTTACATCTCAAAACTCTTTGATTGATACCATATCACTCACCATCGTAGTGCTCTTAATCTTATTATTGATTATAGTCTACCCTTCAGCTTTTCGAGGAAGCTCATACCAATTGCATTCCCTGTGAAGGAAATCATTGTGTGGACATTTTGGCTAAGGAAGGATTTTAGTCATTTTACTCCCTTGTTGATTTTGTTTTGCATCCTTGTCTCCCTTCCTTTATTTTGTATCAGCTTTTAGAGGACGCTTGGGATGTACTCTTTAATTTTATATAATTAAATCTCCAGTTCACCCAAAAAAAAAAGAAAAGGTTAACTTGCATTTAATATATTATTAAATAATATTTTTATAAATTTTTTAAAAAACAAAATCAGAGTTATCAAACTGTACAACATATATCTAAAAAAAACACACACACATAATCACAATAATTTTGTATATGTAAGCTAATGAATAATTGACAAGTTCATTTTAAAAGAAGGGTAGGAAATTAAAAAACTCTACCTAGTAGATTACCCTAAGAAGATCTGAATTCATACTCCCTCCAAATTTGATTCTCTTTTTAAAAATTTTAAATAAAAAATGAATACTTTTAGCGGAATGCCTTGAGATTTAAAGACAATATCAAGTGCAAGCCATACACGACTAACAATTATTTTATACATTAAATATATGTATCTTCTCTCTTGCAGTGTAGGTCCTACAATCGTGTAGGACCCAACGTTATGAGAGGGAAGATGCATATATAGTATATACACTTTCCTTCTAAAATAAAACAACATATTAGGTTAATTTTCGAAAACTCCACTTTATTTCCCTCTAGTCCCCTTCCATCTAATATGGCCCAGTGATAAAAAAAAAGTGCTCCTACTTGTGACTATGGCCACCCTTCTAGTAATTCAATAATCATTTCATGCAAGGGATATGTGCTTATTCTCTCTCACAATATCCACAAATTCACATGTAATGAAAGAGAATGTATATATTTAATACATGAGATAACTTATCCTCAATGCCTTCTTGATTGTATGGGCTGATTGTAATTTCTAGTAATGGACCCTAGATTGATCTGGCCTCTGTGGGCTTATGAGAGTGGGCCAATGACTTTTGGGCTGGGTGGCTTCTTAGGGGTCAGCCAAGCACATCCCACTTCCAAATACATTACTTTTAGAATGATGAGACATGCAGGCCCTGTTTGATTTAAGCAAAAAAGGGGGTTAACTTTGTATTTATTTTCAGTTTTTATGGGACCCATAACTAAAAAACTTGTTTGGATTTGTATTTGTCTTCATTTTTCATTTTTAGTATCTAAAAAAAAGGATTTGAATACAAAAATTGAATAAAACTTTTTGGTGTTTTCATTTTCTTGAAAATGAATACAGTGCCATTTTCGTAAAAAAATCAAATATGTGGGTCCCATTATCATTGACTTATTATATCAAAGAACACTCTCTCACAAACACACACACACACACAATCTCTCTCTCTCTCTCTCTCTCTCTATTTGTTGGTGGTTGGCATAAAAAAAAAAGTGAAGAGGAAGACAAAGCAGAAAATGATACCAAACAAAAAAATAGATGGAAACAAAAAATGAGTACAAGATTTAAGTATACAAAAATAAGTACAGAAAAATGAAAATAGAAAATGAATACAACTTAAACACAAACCAAATAGGCCCATATAGCATCTCTTAAAATTATATATATTTTTAACTATTATATAATAACAAATTTCGTTAGTGCTTAAAATGTTGAAACAGATGCCTACATTGTCATAAAATTTTCAGGTCATTTAGGCTGTGTTTGAATCGGGTGAAATGTATTTCCGGAAATGCTTTTCAGTATTTTCCGGTGTTTGGTTGCGCACGAAAATACCATTTTCCGGAAATTAATTTCCGTTGACCAAGGGTCAAGGCTGAAAATCATTTCAGCTTTCATTTTCACTTCAAACACAATTTTCCGGAAAAAAGAGAGAGAGAGAGAGAGACCCAGACCAAGCTCGCCGGAGAGCCCAGCTTCACGATCGCCACGACCCAGACCCAGCTCACCGGAGAGCCAAACGTCATGATCGCCACGACCCAGACCCAGCTCGCCGGAGAGCCAAACGTCACGATCGCCACGACCCAGACCTAGCTCGCCGGAGAGCCCAGCTTCACGATCGCCACGACCCAGACCCAGCTCGCCGGAGAGCCCAGATCGAAACGGAGAGCCCAGCTCGCAGGCGAACCCATCTTCACGATCGCCACGACCCACCGATGTTCGAACCAGAGCCGGCGATCCACGAACCCAAAGCCCAAACCGATGTTCGACCCAGACCCACGGAATCAATTTGTTGCTGTTGTTGTTGTTGTTGTTGTGTCGCCGGAATCAAATTTTTTTGTCGTTGTTGTTGTTGCTGTGTTGTTGTTGTTGTTGTTGTTGTGTTGCCGGAATCAATTTTTTTTGTTGTTGTTGTTGTTGCTGTGTTGTTGTTGTTGTTGCTGTTGTTGTTATTGTGTTGCCGGAATCGATTTTTTTGTTGTTGTTGTTCTTGGTGTTGTTGTTGTTGTTGCCGGAAAATGTAAAAATTTTTTCGGAAAATAACATTTTCCTAACACATCCAAACACATGAAAATATTTTCCACAATAATTTTCATAATTCACCCAAACACTTCAAAATATTTTCCTTTTTCGGAAAATAGCATTTCTGGAAAATACATATTTTCCGGAAAACATTTTACACGAAACAAACACAGCCTTAGAGTGAAACCTTTTCTCACTTGGTAGCTAGACCTGTAAATGGTGGGGACTTTAGGAGGGTTCAAATTCCATTAGTCAATGCCATAATAAGTTAACAATTGCCATAAATCAGCATGGTAAGATAAGTGACAAATTAATGATCATCTAACACCACCGCACATCCTTAGTGCGATGGTTACACCACAAGTATAAATGCTTGTGGGTTGTAGGGGGTAAGAGTCGGAGTTCAAGTCTCCAGAAGGGAGCTTCACACACATATACACTTAGATTAAGTTAGAGTAGAAATTTTATCTTATATTAAAAAAAAATGATCATCCAACAGTAACATTTTTTCCGGTAAAGTTAAAAAAAGCAAGCATTGCATAATTGATTAGGTTTTCCCGGTATACGTTATGTTTTTCCTAATGAAAACAAAAGTGGGTATCGGAGTGTGTATTTCAGGATAGTTTGGAGTTCTCAGGTAGGGAAATAGCTCTCTACCATAGGAGTCCCTTCTCGTCGGAGGAGGACGTGTTTTCTCCTCTTAGCAACACAATTGCTAGTAGGCTAGTGGGTTTATTTTTTCAGGGGTATAGGGAAATAGTTGTCATGGAGGACCTTTCCAAAAGGTGGCAAAAACTCTCTCTAACTAAGACGGAGGGAGACAAGTTTGATTTGTCTAAGGAAAAGCAAATACCAGAATTCGTCCTTGCGAGGAAGTTCTTCACCTGACGAGCGATAAACATTGAGGCGCTAGAAAAAATATTCCGACCCTTATGGAGAACACAATGAAATTTCTAGATAAGGGCAGTCGACGATAATATAGCACTCTTCGCTTTCGAGTTAGAAGCGGATGTGGAGAAGGTTTTGCATGGAGAATCGTGGACATACAACAGGCATCTGGTGGTTTTGAAGCGGTATGACGGCTGAAAGCCGGTGAATGAACTCAACTTCTCCTACACGACATTTTGGATACAGGTCTATGACCTTCCTTTTTCATTGTTGACAAGGGAGGTCGCTTTGAGCTTAAGGGTGACACTGGGCACAGTGATCAAACTAGTGGGCAGTTTCGAAATGCAAAGAGGTAACTTCGTATGGGTACGCGTAGTGGTGGATACTTCCAAGCTGCTAAGTAAGGGCCATCGGGTGTCATGGGACCAAGACAAGGAAGGATGGGTCTCCTACCATTACAAGAGACTACTAAACTTGTGTTATTGGTGTGGTAGCCTCACCCATGATGACAAAGACTACGAGGTGTGGCTTAATAGTAGAGGTAGCCTTTCCATGGAAGACCAGTAGTATGGATTGTGGCTTTGAACGGAGCAAAGAAAGCAGTGGTAGAGGTCTTGGGTTTTAGCAAATAGGAGAGTGGTAGAGTTCAAAGTGTGTTGTCATCGGAGCGCTGAACAAACACTACAGTCACGGCTGTAGTGAAAACATGTAATAGTGCGATGGGTAATGTAGAAGGGGTTGAGGCCTAAAGTAAGGAGGAGCTTGCTCAAACCTCCATGGATGTCGAGAGCAGTGGTGGATCCCAATCCGGCGGTGGTGTGGTGAGTTCTGAGGAGACAACAACACGGTGACAAATCTCAGATTTTGAGGCGTGTATCAAGGACATTGATGACGCACTAAACTTTGCCCTGACAATTACGTACTCAGTTGATGATAATCCTGATTCACACGTTGTCAAGTTAGGAAAGTATCTGCTCACCAACACCAACACATCTCAGCTTTTGAATTCAGAATCTGGTGTTCATGATTTACAAAGTGACAAGGGAGAACTTTATGTCAGGAAAGATGGTAGTGCTGTTCTAGAAACTTCCTTCGTGGTGGGCCGGGTTGATAACTTACATGAGAATGTAGTGGGCTTGAATAGGCCCAACCATAATAAAAATAAAAGCAAAGGGACTTTAAAAAAAAAAAAAAATTTGGGCCTTCACCAAGCAAGCCCACACTGTTCATAAGGAGAAGTCCAAGCAAAGGTATGCTCTTAAGTGCACAGGATGGAGCACATGAATAGGAGGGTGCCATGCATTCAGATAAAGGGTACATAGCAAAAAGAAAACATGTGCATGCATGCACGTTGCATGACGAAAGTTTAGAGATAAATAAGAAGATATGTATGGAGGAGGAAACTAGGCCACTTAGTGCCTTGTTGGCTAAACACTTGGGATTTGTGGAGGCTGCTAGGTAGCCCCGTCGAGAATAATGAGTCTACTAAGTTGGAATTGTTAGGGGCTTGGGAACCTCCAGTCAGTTAATGCCTTGGAAAAGGTTGTTCAAAAAGAAGATCCCAAACTTGTCTTCCTTATGGAGATAAAGTTAGACAAGAAGAACTTGATGGATATTGTCAAGGATAAATGCAAAATGAAGGATGGTTTGTTTGTTCTGAGTATTGGGAAGAGTGAGGCCTAGCTTTATTCTGGAAGGAAGGGGTAACAGTGGTGGTTTAGACATACTCTCAAACACATTGATGCATTAGTGGATGGGGGTGCAGACGTTGGGTGGTGGCACTTCACTAGGTTTTATGGGAACCCGGACACAGCCAAATGCCCTGAGTCTTGGGAAAAACTTAATTATCTTAAGGGAACTTCAACTCTGCCTTGGTTGACAATTGGAGACTTCAATGAGATTACCGGGGCCTCGGAGAAGGAGGGTGATAGTGACAGATCGAGACAACAGATGATGAACTTCAATGAGACTATAAACTCTTGTGGTCTCTGTGATTTTGGGTACACTAGACCTAAGTTTACATGAAACTACGAGAGGGCAGATGGTGTGCAGATACGTGAGAGGCTGGATAGAGCGCTAGCAACTCCTAAGTGGTTCAGTCTATTTCCATTGGCTAAGTTGTACCACTTATCATCATCAGTCTCAGACCATGCTCCCTTAGTGTTACGTATGGCACCAAAACCAAGGGGTAGGAGACAGAAGAGACCTTTTCGATTTGAATTAATGTGGTCAAAGGACCAAAGATGTGAGCAGGCGGTGATTGACGCATAGGAGAAAGGGCTGATTTCAACGAAAGGCAATGTTCTACAGAACTGTTTAGAGCAATGTAGGTCTAGTTTGGATGATTGGAATAAAAAGGTATTTGGACATGTGGGTAAAAAGGTGGCTGAGCTCCAAAAGAAAGTAGAATGGTTAGAGCTTTAACCCTCCTCAACTGAAACCAATCAGGTTCTGAGAAGTACTCAGTTCGAACTGAATAGTTGGCTTGACAAGGAGGATGCAATATGGAGATAACGATCACGGCTAAACTGGTTCCAAGCTGGGGATAGGAACACAAGCTTTTTCTATGCAAAGGCCTCCTCTCGACAAAAAAAGAATCTCATTACGGGCTTGCTAGATGACGAGGAGGTGTGGCAGGAAGAGGAGGGTCAGGTTGAGGAAATTGTAGTGGGATATTACCAATCCCTTTTCCAGACAAATAATCCTACGGAGTTCATGGAGCTACTAGTTGCCATCCAAAGAAAGGTTACCCTTGTCATGAATCAATAGCTCACTAGAGAATATAGTGAACAGGAGGTGAAGGCTGCTCTAAAGCAAATGTACTTGCTCAAGCACAAGGTCCGGATAGGATGGCCCCTTGTTTTTCCAGCACTTTTGGCCTACTTGTGATAATGTGGTCTCTAAAATGGTCCTTGACTTCCTAAACCAAGGTATCTCCCTGCCCAACTTTAATGAAACTCATATTGTGCTAATTCCAAAAGTTAAAGAGCCTAAAAGAGTGACTGACTATAGGCTTATAAGACTGTGCAATGTTGTTTATTAGATTGTATCTAAAGTTATTGCAAATAGGCTGAGAAATATCCTACCCTCTATCATTAGTGAAACCCAAAGTGCTTTCATGCATGGAAGGTTAATCACCGACAATGTACTCGTTGCTTTTGAAACTATGCATCACATTAGCAATAAGAAGACCAGAAAAGTGGGGGAGATGGCGCTTAAACTTGATATGAGTAAGGCATACGATAGGGTAGAATGGGGGTGTTTGGAGAGAATCATGGAGAAGTTGGGCTTTGATGAGAGGTGGAGGGGGTTGGTTATGAGGTGTGTAAGATCTGTTACTTATTCTATCAAAATCAATTGTAGTCCTAGGGGCCATATTACTCCTTCAAGGGGCATCCGTCAAGGTGACCCTTTATCACCATATCTTTTCTTGTTGTGTGCAGAGGGGCTTTCAGCTCTTATAAAAGCTTTAGTGGCTAGAGGTAACATGAAAGGAGTCTTGGTGTGCTGAGGGGGTCCCATTTTATAAGATGTGGGACCAATTTCAAAGAAAAATAAAAATATTAAAATAAATTATGGACCAGTTTTATGTCTTTTTTTTTTTTTTTTTTACTTATCTAATTTTTTTTTTTTATTAAATAGGACCTTCATTACTCATTATGAGGTACATCTTGATAGAGCTCTATCCTAAAACATTGCTATATAAAGCAGGGGCAACAGACCACCCTGACCTGAAAAAAAAAATTATTTATAATAATTTAAAATTTTTTATTTGTCTACCCTTCAAAAAAAATTTGGGAACACCCTCAGTTATTTTATTTTATTTTATTTTATGCAAATAAAACTAAATTTTGCTCCATAATTTGTTCTACATTCAGTAGATGAATGATTGCTTAGTTGTGTACATTAAAAGAGATGTAGTTTGTAGTATTGATAATGAGACTATCATGCAATGATTTCAAAATATGAAAACTCGTAAAAGCAATTGCAAATTTTATGTATTTGTGTGTTTTTTTATTGTTGTTGTTGTCAATATATGAATTTCTCTCTTTATTAAATTATATAATTTATACTTTTTAAAAAACACTCTAAAAAAAATTTCTGGAGCGGTTACCGATATAAAGTTTGTGGCTTTGAGCAATGTTGAAAGAGGGACAGTCACTGAAATTTGGAAAAGACACAGGAAAATGAAAATCAACCACCGAACTAGAATTCTAGAATTATTGTGGAGTAGTATTTGGATCTAAGGTTTGGTATCTTTGACTTTGACTACTTGGTTTTGCTAGTAGTATTTGGATCTAAGGTTTGGTATCTTTGACTTTGACTACTTGGTTTTGCTGGCTAGTAATGGACTATACAAGGTTAGACAGTCATTTTTTAAAGGGTGAGAGAAGAAGTTGTCCGAGGACCATCATTAGGCGCAGGGACCTTAGTAAGAAATATGTCACCAACGTGGTGGGACGCTATGCACCAAACACAATAAATGAAGAAATACTTGCTGCTGTACTAGTTTTTTATTGTGGTTTCTAATTTTAACTGTGAAGTCTCAAGTACTATCTATTACACAAGCATTCCTTTTTTGTTTTGCCTTCTTTCAAACTGAAAGAAATGATGAGAATCCTTATAAGTCATCAAATTTAGTTATAGGTTGTGTATTTTTTAATAGAAACGGTAGTTGAAGTTGAAGGGTTCATCCCTGCAATGATAAAAAAAAAAAATTATAGAGCAGGATCAATGAGGTCATGATGGTTGCATTTACCAGAAGAGTCCGAAGTTAACGTTAGTGTGTTCAAGTTCAACATACTTTTCAGAGATTAATCAAATTAATAAGTGTGCATTTGGTTGAAATGATTTTAGAAAGGAAGGAAAAAATACTAGAGAATTTTTCATGTTCGGTTGGTGAGAAAAAAGGGAAAAAATAAAATAAAATGAGATAGGGATGTTTTCTCCTTTTTTTTCCAAAAAATTTACTTCCTTTTAATTGAGGAAAAAAGTGAGGAAAACACGGGAAGGCACAACTGCTATTATACTATTTTTTTGAAAAATATTTTTTAATTTTTTAATTGATAGTTAGGTCGAGGAAATTAAATCTTAGACGTTTCTCTTAAAAATGATAAAATAAGCAAAAATTCTTTGCCTCTCCTTTAAAAAAATAATAATGTTAAAAAACTGGCTTCTTATATAATAAGAATACGATAATAAATTGCCAAAAAATACTATTTCGTTGCTCCCATTTTTTTTTTTCCTACCGAAGGAAAGACTATCATTCCTCTTCTCTATTTCCTATAATTCTTACCAGTTACCAAATACGTTGGATTAAAAAAATTTATTTCTTTCCCTTTCAAAAAAAAAAAAAAAAAAATTTATTTCTTTCCTGTTCTCCTATATTTCGTTTTTTGTTCATATCAGTTTTAAATCCTTCACTTTTCTGTTGGCAGTGTTGGTATCAAACTCATTGCAATGCTTAAGTTTATGATTGGCAGCTGCAAGTTATAGATAGGATGGATTCCCTTTGTAAGGATTGGGGGGGGAGTGTAAAGTGTTGACACTTTTTTTTTTGAGGAGGTTGACACTTCTAATTTAAGGAACCAAGTCTATGTTTATTCCATAATTTGAAAGGTCTAAGATTGTTTAACATCCACAATTTATCTATAATATCTATCTATCTATAATCTAATATAATAATTGGATTCCAAAACTGGGGATGCATACTGTGACGACACTTATTCGTTTTTAAAGTATATTACAATGACATGTGGCAAGTTCCTATATTTAAGGGTGTGTTTGGTTGGGGTGAAAATAGGGTGAAAAATGTTGTTTTCCATTGTTTGGTTGGGGAAGGAAAATAGGGGAGACAGAAAACAGGGGAGAATTCTCCCCTGGGCTCTCTTTTTTTATCCTCCCAAATCGGGAGGAAAATGTGGAGAGAAAAATGCTATGAAAGCACTTTTACACAAACACCCAGTTGCTAACCATATTGCCCAGTTGCTAACCACGTTGCTGAGAATATGTAATGCACTATTGTAATTTTTACATTATAATATGTAATACACTATTGTAAAGTTTCCCAGTTGCTAACCATGTTGCTGACCACTTTTTTTTTTACATTATAATTTTTAATATTTTTTTAATGCAAGTACACTATTGTAATTTTTACATTATAAAATAAAATAAATTATATAAATTTATATATATGATGTGGTAAATTTTATATTATTTAATAAGTACAAATAAATTTATTTCTTACTTATTATGTAACAAGAGTATAATAGTCAATTTATATAAACTACATTTTCTATCCTTCCACTTTTCTTTTCAACCAAACAAAAGAGTTTTCCACCCTCTCACTTTTCCATCCTTCCAACCAAACACACACGAGGGAAAACTAAATATTTTCTATCCTCTCACCTTGGCCTTTACCTCCCACACCCCACAAGTACTTATACTTGTAGAATGACCAATGCACCAAGAGTGTGTTGTGGTAAATAAATGCATTTCTTTACTATGATATTTATTTTAATGTTTTGATTCTTATTTATGACCATTAATTATTAAATGCATAATGATTAACACTTATTCCTTCCAGCTATTCAATTATTAATATATTACAATTAACTTCTTCTAATATTTAAACGTAAATCAATTTCTTCCAATAATTTCATATAAAGAAACCAAAAGCCTTTGTTTTTCCTATTTTTGGTTACTTTACTATATATAGTAAAAAAGTCTATATGAAAATTTTCGAGCTTCTTATTTTGGGCTTATAAAATCTGATTCCCCCCCCCAATAAATATGAAAAGTTATGGATTTTAAAATTAAAATTAAAATGTTAGTGGCTTCTTCTTTAGCCAATGAAAGCATTTCTAATAACCATATCTTTAGCACCAACTGGATGACATGCGAGATATAGGCAACTCAAAGCGTTGTACCCAACTGTTTGGAATTTGGATAACAATCAATATGAGAGGAACACAACATATGTACAAACTTAAAACAAATAGGAAAACAATAATTAAACGTAAGGTATTGGGGCTTCTGTTAATAGCAAGTTGAGAAAGTGATACGGTAAGTTGAGATGGAATTAAGTTGGAATTTTAATTGATATGGCAAACTATAATTGGGCCAATGTAGGATTGCATTTTTATAGATTACAAAGGATATTCTCGCATAATTATATGTATATAAAATCACATCCACATAAGATTAATGTATATTTAAAGTGAGTTTGGTATCATTGTTTGAAAAGATTAGAATATATATAGGTAAAACTGAGAGAAAATCCAATTAGATTTTAAATTAGAATTCAATTAAAGTTTAATTTTGCACTGCGTGTCCTAT
This sequence comes from Quercus suber, assembly GCF_002906115.3. Classification (NCBI taxonomy): domain Eukaryota; kingdom Viridiplantae; phylum Streptophyta; class Magnoliopsida; order Fagales; family Fagaceae; genus Quercus; species Quercus suber. The sequence continues at coordinate 197,832 of NW_027070097.1, forward strand.
CTAATTTAAATTTTTGTGCCAAGTGAGTTAATTCATTGTAAAAATTGGATTTTAATTAGAGTTTAATTTTGTGCCACGTGTCGCATCTAATCTAAGTTTTTAATTTTTGTGCCAATAAGTTAATTTAGTGTAGAAAACATGAAGCCCAATATAAATAAACTATAAAAAACCTAATCATATAACTAAAAACAATTCAAATTTATAAGTCATTTATGTAATATATCATGACTATATAGTTTAAACCAAAGTTTAGAGAAAATTTAATTAGAATCAAAATTGTATTTTGTTTTTGTTAGTTTTTCATTCAAATTAAATGTTTAAATTTTTTTTGTTAGGCACCCACCCTGTCCAGACAAGTTTGGTCTTCTAGACTTTTAGTGACCACTAAATTCCCATATTCAAAGTATGAAATGTTATGCAATAGATGCTATGTCAAATCCTAGACCTAAGGTTAAACTTCTATTCAAGAACCTTAGATCTGCAATTTTATTTTGTGTGAAAAAAAAATTGATGAGAATAGTTAATGAAAATTTTATTTTGAGTCTCCATAAAAGAAAAAGAATGGATTTTTAATAAAAGTTTAGATCTAGTTGGGATTTTTTAATGTAAAAAGAAAAATAGATTTTTATTTTGAAAACACCAATTTTTTATTGAAAGAAAAAATAGATCTGGTTTTTAATATATAAAAAACGGTCAAATCTTTATTTTTTTTTAAAATGCAGATCAGATCTTTTATTTAAAACAGACTAGATTTTTATTTGGAAAATACAGATCAGATTCTATAAATAAAATACAAATCAGATTTTTTATTTGAAAAAGAAAAAAGAGAAAAACACAGATCTGTTTTTAATTTTAAAAACATGGAGAAAAATTGCAAATTTGATTTTAGTTTAAGAAAAACATTAGAAAAATTGCAGATCTGTTTTAATTTAAGAGAAGCACAAAGAAAAATAGCAAATCTAAAATCTTAAAGAAAGATTCAACCCTAAGACATGCTCATCAATTAATCATGTGAAACTTTTTGAAAACAAAAGAAAACAAGTGATAACATATGAGAAACATGATTGATGAGTAGCATAAAAATGGTCGTCTGTCACTTGCAAACCGTCCATAACACTGACGAGTAAAGGGTACGGACGAACATAAGTGCATTAATTCCAAATAGCAATCAATGATCAAGCAATGAATAGTTATCCTCGTCCAATAATACGAAATTAAGGTTCGATTAAAACATAAAACGTTGTGATAAATTTGCCATCATTAAGCATTAATTACTCCAATTGCAGTATAACGGCATACAGAGTATTAACTCGACATGAGGGTATAAAAGGCTAAGACAAGTAAAAGGACACGATCACACAGTTGTTCTACAAATTACAAATTTTTCTAGAGAGTTTAAGCTAACTTAAGCATCGGAGGGTCCTTGGCCGGCCCCAAACCGGTGCCTTTATCCATTGAGTGCTATCTGTGATACAGGATTCAAGTCATCCATCTTACCGACGAGGAACATACTGACGAGGCAAATTCTTACTTCATCAGTTTGGCGCCATCTGTGAGAAAGCGACTTTAAGCTGTTGGATTCTCTATTAACTAAGTTCCTCAGAACCAATGGACTCAGCTACGACCACGCCGCCAGATCTGGTGGTAATGGCCCAACAAATTCAAGCACTCACAGCTAACATGCAAGAATTGATGAAACAGACTGAAGAATTGAAGCAAAAGGCACGCCCTGAGACTCCAACTATGTCGCAGTCTTGACATAATACAATGACAACGATGACAAAACCTAGAAGAGAGAAGACAGAAGGAGAGACTTCACAACCGATGCAGTCAACTCGTGGTAGTGACCAAGATAGAAGAACATGAGAAGGAGTTAGATGAGGTTAAAAATGCCATGAAGGGGAAGACAACAATAAACTTAGATGACATAATCAAGAGGACCAACTCACCCTTCACAGCTAGTGTACTGGAGTGCCCTTTGCCTTCCAAATTTCGTCTTCCTCAGCTGGAGGTTTACGATGGCACCAAGGATCCCTGGACCATATAGGGGCATTCAAAACAATTTTAAGCCTCCAGCAGACCCCAGATGAAGTTATTTGTAGGACATTCCCAGCAACCCTTAGGGGAGCGGCAAGGGTATGGTTCAGTAAATTACCTGCGGCATTCATTGCAAATTTTGATTAGCTGAGTGACTCCTTCATCCGTCACTTCATTGGGGGCTAACGCCATAAGAGGCCCACCTCCTATCCACTAACTGTGAAGCAACAGGCATAAGAAACCCTGAGAGAATATGGGAAGCGTTTCAAGAAAGCAATTCTACAAATTGATGAAGCAAATGTGGTCTGGAGACATCATTAAAGAAAAAGTTGAATTTCACTCATTTGCTGATGCCCGTGGACAAGATTCTCATGCAGATAAAGGATGACCCTGCACTGAAATGGCCCAAACCATTGAGCTCATCCTCAAAACGGAGAGATACGAAGAAGTACTGCTGCTTCCATAAGGACCATGGTCATTATACTAACGAGTGCCGAGATTTGAAAGAACAAATAGAGGAGTTAATCCAGAGGGGAAAACTTCAAAAGTTTGTTAAGAAAGATTATCAAGCCCACCAGCAGATGGAGGAGAAGTCTACTAACGACCATAAGGAAGAAGATCGGGATAATCTTAAGCCAATCATGGGAGAGATAAAGACGATCACCGAAGGACTAGTCGTTGGGCAATCATATAAGTCCCTAAGAAAGGTAGTCCAAAGGCAAGTAAACAGTGTTCATATCAAACACCCAATAGCAAAACATCATCATACTGGGAATGACAACATTGTTTTCTCTGAGCGAGATGTGAAAGGGATCAAGCAGCCACACAATGACCCCCTTGTCATTATGCTAACTATTGAAGGGTACAACACCCGAAGAGTGCTAGTGGATAATGGAAGCTCGGTAGAAGTAATGTACATGACGGCTTTCCAGCAGATGAAGTTGGATCCAAAATGCCTCAAACCCTTCGAATTCTCGTTAGTCAGTTTCACTAGAGACCGTGTTTATCCAAAGGGCATCATTTCATTGCAGATTACAACAAGTACTTACCCCGCTCAGGTGACGAGGATGGTAGACTTTTTGGTCATCGATTGCCCTTCGTCTTATAATGTGATTCTTGGATAACCATCCTTTAATCGCATTAAGGCTGCAACTTCCACATACTGCTTGAAAGTAAAATTCCCAACCACCCACAGGATTGGAGAAATCACTAGAGACCAACTTTTAGCTAAGGAATTTTACCAAGCAGTTCTAGCGTCTAGAGAAAATCACACTTGGATGGTAGAGGAGGAACCACCCAAGCCCATAGAGGAAGCGGAAAACATCGAGCTAGTGGAAGGAGACCCATCCAAAACCACTATGGTAGGAAAAAAGCTCCAGCAATCCTTGAAGGACGAACTAGTGAAGTTTTTGAAAAAGAACTTAGAAGTCTTTGCATGGAGCCATAAAGATATACCAGGAATTGACAGACAAGTAATAAAGCACAGTCTCAATGTCGACCCAACAAAGAAGCCCGTCCAATAGAAGAGACAAGTATTTGCTCCAGAGCGGAATAAAGCAGTTATGGAAGAGGTGGAAAAGCTTTTAGCTGCTGGATTCATTTGAGAAGTCTATTATCCCAAATGGCTTGCCAATGCTGCCATGGTAAAAAATTCTAACAGAAAATGGAGAATGTGTGTGGATTTCATCAACTTCAACAATGCATGCCCTAAAGACAGTTTTCCCCTTCCCAGAATTGACCAGCTCATTGATTCGATAGCTAGTCATGAATTACTAACATTCATGGATGCTTTTTCAAGTTATAACTAGATCTTAATAAAGAAATAAGATCAGAAGAAAACTGTGTTCGTCACTAGCCAGGGCCTATATTGCTATAAAGTCATGCCGTTCAGACTAAAAAATGCAGGTGCCACCTACCAAAGATTGGTAAACCAGATGTTCAGCAAGCAAATAGGCAGGAAAATGGAGGTCTATGTGGATGATATACTCGTAAAAAGCAAGGAAGCCAAAACCCACCTTGAAGACCTCTAAGAGACGTTCGATACTTTGAGAAGGTATAGAATGAAGCTCAACCCTATAAAGTGTGTTTTTGGGGTCTCATCAGGAAAATTCTTAGGCTTCATGGTATCTCAGCAAGGAATTGAGGCAAATCTAGAGAATATTAGAGCCATACTTGACATGACTTCTCCCAAGACAGTCAAGGAAGTGCAAAAGCTGATAAGGCAGGTGGCAGCATTAAACAGGTTTACCTCGAAGGCCACTGAAAAGTGCCTCCCCTTTTTTAATACTCTTAAGCAGGCTTTTCATTGGACAGATAAGTGCGAGGCAGCCTTTCAGAACCTCAAGGAGTATTTGGCCAAGCCCTCATTACTGAGCCCGTCAGTGGAAGGAGAAGATCTGTTTTTGTACCTAGCTGTATCACAAACAACTGTCAATTCAGCATTGATCCGTGAAGAATCCAAAATACAATGGCCCGTGTATTACACAAGTCAGGCTTTCCAAGGTGCCGAAGCGAGTACCGACGCATAGAGAAGATAGCCTTCTCATTAATTGTGGCTTCGAGGAATCTTCGTCCATACTTTCAAGCCCATGCCATCATGGTTATGACAGATCAACCAATCTGAAAAGCTATGAGCAAATCAAATGTTGCGGGTCACATGGTCTAATGGGCTATTAAACTAAGCCAGTTTGATATTGAGTACAGACTAAGAACAACAATCAAAGCTCAAGCTTTAGCGGATTTTATTGCAGAATTTACTCTTCCAGACCCTAATCGGGAAGCAGAGTATTGGACGATCTGCACAGATGGCTCATCTGTTACAGGGCTCAGAGGCATCAGTATCATTATGACGTCACCCGAGAAGACGTCCTTAAGTATGGGGTTCAACTCTAGTTTCCAGCAATAAATAACGAGACAAAGTATGAAGCAATCCTTGCTAGCCTAAGAATTGCAAGAGCACTGGGGATTAAGAATTTAAGATTGAGGACTAATTCTAAGCTGATTATTGGGCAAATAAAAAACGAATACAAAGCAAAGGAAGAGAGAAAGAAGAGATACCTCAAGCTGATGACTCACCTCATTGACAAAATTGATGAAGTCAAGTTCGAGCAAATCCCAAGGGAAAACAACTCAGTTGCTAACGAGATCGCTAAACTAGCGTCAACTAAAGATGTTGATGCACATCATGAAAGCAAAGGACAAAGGGAAGCTATGAAATATCTAAAAGAAAGCTGCTACTACCGCATTGAATGCTCTATAGCTAACTTTTTAGCTGCATTAATGTGAAAGTGATACTTGAATAGTAATTTTCAGCCTTATAGCTAATCTCAGAGACTTCGAGAATGTGCTGATGGGACAAGGATCAATGCCAAAAACCTAGTCTGCACGTGGAGGGTGGAGATGAAAAAAGAAGATAGTATAAAAAAGAAAGAATACCCTAAGGAATGAGAATCGAAAAATTAAGAGAAAAACACTGTAGTAACAAGAACTGAACTTGTAATCAAATTCAAAAGAATTATATACAAGAACTAACCTGCTCGGATTGAGCCGAGGACGATTTTCTTTTGATCAAACTAGTTTACCTTTGTTTTCTTGTTGTCTGGATCTACTATAATTGTTATCCAACTCATTAGAGCCTAGTTTTCTAACCCACTCTCTACAGATTCATTATATTGGGCTCTTTGGGCCTAAATCATTTTGACTCTTGGGCTTAGAACTCAAATTGGGTCCATACACTATCATTATTTGTATTATTTTTTTTTTTAAGGAAAATGTTTTTTTTTTTTTTTTTGAGAAAATGTTATTAAGGAAAACTAATTGACAATAACTCAAAGGAAATTAGGGAAAAGGTAAAGAAGGGGTTAATATAACGAAAAAGTGGGGGGGATTCTGTCTAGTACCCAGGTATAATGGTGTGAATAGTTTTACCATAGGCTTGGGTCCGAGGACCATGCAATACCTTGGTTCTGTCTACCACTTCTATTTTTCTGTAAGTATCTAGTTTCCCCATAGGTTTGAGTCCGAGGACCATGCAATACCTTGGTTCTGTCTAGTACCCAGGTATAATGGTGTGAATAGTTTTACCATAGGCTTGGGTCCAAGGACCATGCAATACCTTGGTTCTGTCTACCACTTCTATTTTTCTGCAAATAGGGGTTTGTCCTCGGACCGCTTTACTGGAGATGATTCCTCCTTGGGTCGGATTATGATCTTTACACGTAGCGTTGATCTCGCCTCCAGCTCGAGCCCCCATCTTTTTCATTTACGAAGCGCCCTTTGTCCGTTCGTGTTTCGCACTTGACGCTTCGGTGCGCGAAACGTGCCTTCATTAATGTCCTCGTGAATTAACACGAGTCCAACGGTCTACGACCCCCTTGGAATTTGGTAGCTTCATTATTAGCCCTGCTGATAACTTTCTTTTCAAATTCTGTATGAATTAATTCTTACCAACCCTCATCCCCCATATAAGGTGGGGGGATGGTTTCTCCATAATCCACGAACCTTCCAACACAAACAGAAAGAATATACCCTTTCAGCTCCCCAAGCCCCTTTAACAACCCCGCCGGAATTGTGACTGGAGTTGGCAAATATGAGGCTGCTTTGGGCGGGTGTGAGGACATCCGTGCTAAGAGCCGTTATGGCCGCAGCCCCCACTGGGCTTCCGGTACGGTAGAATCTAGGCGTAACCCCAATGGCGCCATACAAGGTGGCCCGGAGGGATGTTGTTGAAGTACCTAACGTCTCTCCTTGGAGCGCACCCCCGACGAAGAAGGCGTGCGAATTTATGTCATGGGCGGTGCTCGAGTGTTGCCGTCTCCAACGGCCAACACTCGTGAGGATTGGAGAGAATCAAGGGAACATCATGGGGAAAGGTGTCCCGGAGCCCCTGCATCTGCTCCTCTCCTTGTTCAAGCTTCGCTGCTCCGAGAAAGGAGTTTTTGGTGGCCTTGAAACAAGCTGGCCCTCCCCCTTCCCTGCTTTTAGTGTCAAGCTCTCTCATTCTCTTGATGCCAATAAAAGCACGGCTTGACACTTCCCTCTGGCTAGTTTTTTAGGGCAGGTCCACCTGGGCCTCTGATTGTAAAACTAGCTGGTAAGATTAGCTTGTAAATTTGTTTGTGAAACACGCTTGCCTGAACCTCTGATTGTAATTTGTACTGTTTCTATTTATGAAATAATATCAAGATCTCTCTTTTCGCTGTCAAATCTTCTATTTTCTTTTTCTTTTCTTTTTTTCTTTTTTCTTTTTTTTTTACTTCGCAAACCTACTGTAAAACGACCACTTAGAACAATCGCCTGGTGCGCCGGCCAGCACACTAATCCTTCCTATAGACGGCGCCAATTGTAGGGACTCAATTTGGATTTGACCCTGAGTATGAATGGGTTTTCAGCCCAACAAGCTCAAACAATAAATTTGTAGAGAGTGGGTTGAAGGTTTAGGCGTTGGCCGTCGTTCACCAAGCATGAACTCTCTTTTATTAGAAAATACTTAAAGTTTATTTACAACTGGGGGGATGCTCCTCGGCCCGTGGCCGAGGAGCCCCTTTTCTTTTCCTCCTTTTTTCCCCCCCTCTTTCTTACTTTACTTGCTTTTCTTATATAGTCTTCATTTTCCTATCTCCTTCTTCCATCTGTTGATCATCCATTCGCCTTTCTTCTGGCCGTCCGTCTCATCAGAGGTCTTATCAGTACTCAAGTGGTTCACTCTGATCAACGTTGCCCTGCTAAGGGGTTATATCCCCATTAATGCGGCCAGATGGGTTAGGTGAATGCATTAAGTGTGAATGTGACAGCTTGCTCTGGGCTTGTCCCTTCCCAAAATTATCCTTAGTATGCCGAGGACGAAGAGATCCTCGGCGTGGGTCAAAAAAGAGGCTTTCCCCAACTTAGCCTTGGATGGTCAGTCTTCCTCAGCGTCGACCTTGGGCCTGCTACACGATGGGCTGAGGCTATCAGGCCCATGGGCCCCACAATAGTATAATAGCAGTTGTGCCTTCCCGTGTTTTCCTCACTTTTTTCCTCAATTAAAAGGAAGTAAATTTTTTGGAAAAAAAAGGAGAAAACATCCCTATCTCATTTTATTTTATTTTTTCCCTTTTTTCTCACCAACCAAACATGAAAAATTCTCTCGTATTTTTTCCTTCCTTTCTAAAATCATTTCAACCAAATGCACACTTATTAATTTGATTAATCTCTGAAAAGTATGTTGAACTTGAACACACTAACGTTAACTTCGGACTCTTCTGGTAAATGCAACCATCATGACCTCATTGATCCTGCTCTATAATTTTTTTTTTTTTATCATTGCAGGGATGAACCCTTCAACTTCAACTACCGTTTCTATTAAAAAAATACACAACCTATAACTAAATTTGATGACTTATAAGGATTCTCATCATTTCTTTCAGTTTGAAAGAAGGCAAAACAAAAAAGGAATGCTTGTGTAATAGATAGTACTTGCGACTTCACAGTTAAAATTAGAAACCACAATAAAAACACTAGTACAGCAGCAAGTATTTCTTCATTTATTGTGGTTGGTGCATAGCGTCCCACCACGTTGGTGACATATTTCTTACTAAGGTCCCTGCGCCTAATGATGGTCCTCGGACAACTTTTTCTCTCACCCTTTAAAAAATGACTGTCTAACCTTGTATAGTCCATTAGTAGCCAGCAAAACCAAGTAGTCAAAGTCAAAGATACCAAACCTTAGATCCAAATACTACTAGCAAAACCAAGTAGTCAAAGTCAAAGATACCAAACCTTAGATCCAAATACAACTCCACAATAATTCTAGAATTCTAGTTCGGTGGTTGATTTTCATTTTCCTGTGTCTTTTCCAAATTTCAGTGACTGTCCCTCTTTCAACATTGCTCAAAGCCACAAACTTTATGTCGGTAACCGCTCCAGAAATTTTCTTTTAGAGTGTTTTTTAAAAAGTATAAATTATATAATTTAATAAAGAGAGAAATTCATATATTGACAATAACAATAATAAAAAAACACACAAATACATAAAATTTGCAATTGCTTTTACGAGTTTTCATATTTTGAAATTATTGCATGATAGTCTCATTATCAATACTACAAACTAAAAGTTGATTGCAAAAGCTTTTTTTTCTCCTCTACGTAGGAGCTTTTTCTCTCACGCTCAGGTGAGTCTTCCTTTCCACTGTGTACACACAGTGGACTTCCATAACACTTAACATGGACCAAGAATTCATTGACCGTTTACAAAACATGCAACTCACAGAGGAAGAAGGTGAAGTGGTGCACATTCGGTCCACCAGAAGAGAGAAAACTATTGAAGACTGTTCCCTCACCTTATTAGGCCGTTTTCTCACTACTCGTCCCTACAACCAGAGGGCGGCAAAAGCACTACTAAGGACGGTGTGGAAACTAGGGAATGATTTGCGAATAGTGGACGTGGGAGAGGGGCTGTTTCAGTTTAGATTCAAACTTGAGAGCCAACTGACATGGGTATTGAACAACGGTCCATGGAGCTTTGACAACATTTTGCTGGTCCTCCGACGGTGGGAAAGGGGTATGACAGCCAACTCAGTGATTTTTTCAGTTCTTCCTATATGGGTCCAGGTGTGGGGACTATCGTTCGACTTGATGAACGAAGAGGCTGGCTGGGAGATCGGTAAAGGTTTGGGGCATGTAGTAGAGGTGGACAAGAAAACATTCCTATCCGACCAAGCGCGCTTCATCAGGATCAGGGTCGAGCTTCCACTGGAGAAACCAATTCGGCGAGGAGGATGGGTTGCTAACCCGGAGGGTGACCATGTACGTGTGGGCTTTAAGTACGAGCGTTTGGTGGGGATGTGCTACCAATGTGGGAGATTCGGCCATGAGATGAAGGATTGTCCATCTCCAGGACCCACGCAGCAGACGACGAGACCGTATGGGGAATGGTTGAAGGCTGGAGTACGGAGGAGTGCATCGGATCGGACAACCAGTAAACCATCGATGCAGCAAACGGCGCCGGAGAGTGATGAACAGACAAGGAGCCAAACCACAACCCACGTGGCAACTGCGGACGTCACTGGCATTAAAAGCAATTATGACTCCCACAGGTCGGTTACTCAGACAACTAAGAAATCAATGATTGCGGCTGTAACGTCTGAGCATTTACTTGGAGCGAAAATTCAGGAAACTGACCACATCAATGCTGATGATTATGGGCGAACTGAAATCATGGGAATGGAGATTAATGGGTCCGGAATTATGGCAGCCGATACGTTGGACCCAAGCCTCATCAATGTGCCAGTTAAGTATGATGATCAACAGGCACGTGACACACTCCCAAGCCATTCAAACCAGCCACGTGACCACTCCCAAGCCATTCAAACCAGCAGCCACGTGACCCACTCCCAACCCACTCAAACCAACCACGTGACCCACTCCAAACCCACGTAAACCAGCCACTCCCAACTCACTTAAACCAACCATATGACCCACTCCCAACTCATCTAATCCAGACACGTGACCCACCCCAAACTCACATCAACAAACCACGTGAAAGCCCACCAAGCATGGGCAAGAAACACAAACCACGTACCTCTGAAAATAAAATCTCTCGGAACAAAATACCACGCCAAAATAACCCAAACCCACACAGACCCTAAAGAAACTATTAGCCGCAACTTGAAAAGAGACAAGCCTGAAGACAACCTACCTTTGGAAGAAGAACTGAAACAGAATGAGAAGAGAAGTAAAGCCATGGAATGTAACCAGAAAATATTATCATCAAAACGGTGGAGCTGCTGGACAGCCCCGCCGAGAACAATGAAAATCATGAGCTGGAACTGCCGGGGGCTTGGGAACCAACGTGCAGTGGATGTGCTCTCTCATCTTGTGAGGGAAAAAGCTCCCAAAATCCTGTTTCTTATGGAAACAAAACAGTCTGTATCAGAGATGAGACAGATTCAAGCTGGTTTACCGTATCGATGTATGTTGTGTGGTACCTAGTATTCGTCGTAGTGGAGGTTTGGCTTTACTGTGAGAGGAGGAAATTGAGTTGCATGTCCAAACTTTTACCTAAATCATATTGATGCGCTTATTATGGATGACAGGGAAGAGATGGGAACTAGCCCTGTCCAATTGAAAAGCTTAGCCCACTGGACTCATGGTACAAAATATTTTAAATGCCACAATCTCCACCAGGTCCACCAAACCCAAAGGTGTATCCCTCGTGCTCACCTATATATCCATGAAAATCTATGAGATAGCAGTTAGGGCTATCAATGATTGTATCGTAGGTATATTTATGAGGTCCATCTAGCACCCCAGAACTATTTCTATATTGGATTGCTCTAAATTGACTTGTATGTTTATAATTGTCATCTGGAAATATTCCAGATCCCATGGGTGGGCTAATTCCATTTGGAGGACTAACAACGATCCCTCCCCAAGCAACAGTTTCGGGATCAACAAAATTATTAAATATCTTTGCTGGAATATATCCAATATTAATTTGATCTTTTGTTACCCACCAATTGCCATCTTTCGCCTGTCACATAAAACAACAAAAGTATATGATCAAAGTCACAAAACTCTAAGCACCTTTTTCAAACTTTGTTTCAAAATTTAATATGCATATAATGTTAATATTACAAAATAAAATAATATGCAGTTTAATTAACTATAGATTTACCTTTGAAATAGAGAGTCCAATCTCAAATTGAGGACCATTAGGAATGGATACATTACTTATAGGTGACCCGGAATAAACTCTTTTGTCAACTTGCACAAAACCAGGGCAAGCAATGTTGAAACAGCCTGTCTTTTGAGAACCATCAGTCTGTAATTTTCAAAGGCATTGTTACGTATAATTCTCAAAAGAACTTGTAGTATACACAAATTTAATGGATTGAAACACTAGCAAACAAGAAACATACATACACCACAAGAAAAAAGTTAGATAATAAATTATAAATGTGTGAAAACGATAGAATAGAAACATACCGTCCAAAAGGACCTGTTTGCAGCAACCCCTACAGTCAATATTGAAGGTATTGTACAAGCTGTTGAAAGACAGGTCACCCCACAAATGAATGACAGACTCACCCAGCGGTACACTCCTGATGAAGTTCGTACTGCCCTTTTCCAAATGCACCCTTCAAAAGCACTGGGACCAGATGGTATGTCTCCTTTTTTCTTTCAGAAATACTGGCATATTGTAGGTCATGATGTCACTGAAGCTGTCTTATCAGTCTTGCACTCGGGTCATATGCTGAAGAAAATGAACCATACACATATTGTCCTAATTCCAAAAAAGAAAGACCCCACACACATAGCGGACTATAGACCTATTAGTTTGAGTAATGTGGTCTCGCGGATAATTTCCAAGGTTATTGCAAATCGTTTAAAATATATTTTGCCTAATGTTGTTTCTGAGTCTCATAGTGCATTTGTGCCAAATCGTCTTATTATTGACAACATAACAGTTGCATATGAGCTACTACACAGAATGAGAAACAGAAGAAGAGGCAAAGTGGGGCACATGGCGGTCAAGCTTGACATCAGCAAAGCCTATGACCGAGTAGATTGGAATTTTTTGCAGAATATTATGTGCAAACTGGGATTTGACCATAGATGGGTGCAAGTAGTCATGGAGACTGTCACAACTGCCACTTATTCAGTCGTAATTAACGGTGAACCAAGGGGCTTCATTACTCAATCTAGGGGTATTAGGCAAGGAGACCCATTATCTCCATACCTATTCCTCCTATGTGCTGAGGGCCTATCGGCATTGTTAAGGAAAGCTGTTGAAAACCGAGTGTTACATGGAATCTTGTCAAGTCAACATGGGGTCTGCATATCTCACCTCCTNGTTTTACCATAGGTTTGGGTCCGAGGACCATGCAATACCTTGGCTCTGTCTACCACTTCAATTTTTGTAAGAATGAGATATAATGGTGTGCGTAGTTTTACCATAGGTTTGGGTCCGAGGACCATGCAATACCTTGGCTCTGTCTACCACTTCAATTTTTGTAAGAATGAGATATAATGGTGTGCGTAGTTTTACCATAGGTTTGGGTCCGAGGACCATGCAATACCTTGGCTCTGTCTACCACTTCAATTTTTGTAAGAATGAGATATAATGGTGTGCGTAGTTTTACCATAGGTTTGGGTCCGAGGACCATGCAATACCTTGGCTCTGTCTACCACTTCAATTTTTGTAAGAATGAGATATAATGGTGTGCGTAGTTTTACCATAGGTTTGGGTCCGAGGACCATGCAATACCTTGGCTCTGTCTACCACTTCAATTTTTGTAAGAATGAGATATAATGGTGTGCGTAGTTTTACCATAGGTTTGGGTCCGAGGACCATGCAATACCTTGGCTCTGTCTACCACTTCAATTTTTGTAAGAATGAGATATAATGGTGTGCGTAGTTTTACCATAGGTTTGGGTCCGAGGACCATGCAATACCTTGGCTCTGTCTACCACTTCAATTTTTGTAAGAATGAGATATAATGGTGTGCGTAGTTTTACCATAGGTTTGGGTCCGAGGACCATGCAATACCTTGGCTCTGTCTACCACTTCAATTTTTGTAAGAATGAGATATAATGGTGTGCGTAGTTTTACCATAGGTTTGGGTCCGAGGACCATGCAATACCTTGGCTCTGTCTACCACTTCAATTTTTGTAAGAATGAGATATAATGGTGTGCGTAGTTTTACCATAGGTTTGGGTCCGAGGACCATGCAATACCTTGGCTCTGTCTACCACTTCAATTTTTGTAAGAATGAGATATAATGGTGTGCGTAGTTTTACCATAGGTTTGGGTCCGAGGACCATGCAATACCTTGGCTCTGTCTACCACTTCAATTTTTGTAAGAATGAGATATAATGGTGTGCGTAGTTTTACCATAGGTTTGGGTCCGAGGACCATGCAATACCTTGGCTCTGTCTACCACTTCAATTTTTGTAAGAATGAGATATAATGGTGTGCGTAGTTTTACCATAGGTTTGGGTCCGAGGACCATGCAATACCTTGGCTCTGTCTACCACTTCAATTTTTGTAAGAATGAGATATAATGGTGTGCGTAGTTTTACCATAGGTTTGGGTCCGAGGACCATGCAATACCTTGGCTCTGTCTACCACTTCAATTTTTGTAAGAATGAGATATAATGGTGTGCGTAGTTTTACCATAGGTTTGGGTCCGAGGACCATGCAATACCTTGGCTCTGTCTACCACTTCAATTTTTGTAAGAATGAGATATAATGGTGTGCGTAGTTTTACCATAGGTTTGGGTCCGAGGACCATGCAATACCTTGGCTCTGTCTACCACTTCAATTTTTGTAAGAATGAGATATAATGGTGTGCGTAGTTTTACCATAGGTTTGGGTCCGAGGACCATGCAATACCTTGGCTCTGTCTACCACTTCAATTTTTGTAAGAATGAGATATAATGGTGTGCGTAGTTTTACCATAGGTTTGGGTCCGAGGACCATGCAATACCTTGGCTCTGTCTACCACTTCAATTTTTGTAAGAATGAGATATAATGGTGTGCGTAGTTTTACCATAGGTTTGGGTCCGAGGACCATGCAATACCTTGGCTCTGTCTACCACTTCAATTTTTGTAAGAATGAGATATAATGGTGTGCGTAGTTTTACCATAGGTTTGGGTCCGAGGACCATGCAATACCTTGGCTCTGTCTACCACTTCAATTTTTGTAAGAATGAGATATAATGGTGTGCGTAGTTTTACCATAGGTTTGGGTCCGAGGACCATGCAATACCTTGGCTCTGTCTACCACTTCAATTTTTGTAAGAATGAGATATAATGGTGTGCGTAGTTTTACCATAGGTTTGGGTCCGAGGACCATGCAATACCTTGGCTCTGTCTACCACTTCAATTTTTGTAAGAATGAGATATAATGGTGTGCGTAGTTTTACCATAGGTTTGGGTCCGAGGACCATGCAATACCTTGGCTCTGTCTACCACTTCAATTTTTGTAAGAATGAGATATAATGGTGTGCGTAGTTTTACCATAGGTTTGGGTCCGAGGACCATGCAATACCTTGGCTCTGTCTACCACTTCAATTTTTGTAAGAATGAGATATAATGGTGTGCGTAGTTTTACCATAGGTTTGGGTCCGAGGACCATGCAATACCTTGGCTCTGTCTACCACTTCAATTTTTGTAAGAATGAGATATAATGGTGTGCGTAGTTTTACCATAGGTTTGGGTCCGAGGACCATGCAATACCTTGGCTCTGTCTACCACTTCAATTTTTGTAAGAATGAGATATAATGGTGTGCGTAGTTTTACCATAGGTTTGGGTCCGAGGACCATGCAATACCTTGGCTCTGTCTACCACTTCAATTTTTGTAAGAATGAGATATAATGGTGTGCGTAGTTTTACCATAGGTTTGGGTCCGAGGACCATGCAATACCTTGGCTCTGTCTACCACTTCAATTTTTGTAAGAATGAGATATAATGGTGTGCGTAGTTTTACCATAGGTTTGGGTCCGAGGACCATGCAATACCTTGGCTCTGTCTACCACTTCAATTTTTGTAAGAATGAGATATAATGGTGTGCGTAGTTTTACCATAGGTTTGGGTCCGAGGACCATGCAATACCTTGGCTCTGTCTACCACTTCAATTTTTGTAAGAATGAGATATAATGGTGTGCGTAGTTTTACCATAGGTTTGGGTCCGAGGACCATGCAATACCTTGGCTCTGTCTACCACTTCAATTTTTGTAAGAATGAGATATAATGGTGTGCGTAGTTTTACCATAGGTTTGGGTCCGAGGACCATGCAATACCTTGGCTCTGTCTACCACTTCAATTTTTGTAAGAATGAGATATAATGGTGTGCGTAGTTTTACCATAGGTTTGGGTCCGAGGACCATGCAATACCTTGGCTCTGTCTACCACTTCAATTTTTGTAAGAATGAGATATAATGGTGTGCGTAGTTTTACCATAGGTTTGGGTCCGAGGACCATGCAATACCTTGGCTCTGTCTACCACTTCAATTTTTGTAAGAATGAGATATAATGGTGTGCGTAGTTTTACCATAGGTTTGGGTCCGAGGACCATGCAATACCTTGGCTCTGTCTACCACTTCAATTTTTGTAAGAATGAGATATAATGGTGTGCGTAGTTTTACCATAGGTTTGGGTCCGAGGACCATGCAATACCTTGGCTCTGTCTACCACTTCAATTTTTGTAAGAATGAGATATAATGGTGTGCGTAGTTTTACCATAGGTTTGGGTCCGAGGACCATGCAATACCTTGGCTCTGTCTACCACTTCAATTTTTGTAAGAATGAGATATAATGGTGTGCGTAGTTTTACCATAGGTTTGGGTCCGAGGACCATGCAATACCTTGGCTCTGTCTACCACTTCAATTTTTGTAAGAATGAGATATAATGGTGTGCGTAGTTTTACCATAGGTTTGGGTCCGAGGACCATGCAATACCTTGGCTCTGTCTACCACTTCAATTTTTGTAAGAATGAGATATAATGGTGTGCGTAGTTTTACCATAGGTTTGGGTCCGAGGACCATGCAATACCTTGGCTCTGTCTACCACTTCAATTTTTGTAAGAATGAGATATAATGGTGTGCGTAGTTTTACCATAGGTTTGGGTCCGAGGACCATGCAATACCTTGGCTCTGTCTACCACTTCAATTTTTGTAAGAATGAGATATAATGGTGTGCGTAGTTTTACCATAGGTTTGGGTCCGAGGACCATGCAATACCTTGGCTCTGTCTACCACTTCAATTTTTGTAAGAATGAGATATAATGGTGTGCGTAGTTTTACCATAGGTTTGGGTCCGAGGACCATGCAATACCTTGGCTCTGTCTACCACTTCAATTTTTGTAAGAATGAGATATAATGGTGTGCGTAGTTTTACCATAGGTTTGGGTCCGAGGACCATGCAATACCTTGGCTCTGTCTACCACTTCAATTTTTGTAAGAATGAGATATAATGGTGTGCGTAGTTTTACCATAGGTTTGGGTCCGAGGACCATGCAATACCTTGGCTCTGTCTACCACTTCAATTTTTGTAAGAATGAGATATAATGGTGTGCGTAGTTTTACCATAGGTTTGGGTCCGAGGACCATGCAATACCTTGGCTCTGTCTACCACTTCAATTTTTGTAAGAATGAGATATAATGGTGTGCGTAGTTTTACCATAGGTTTGGGTCCGAGGACCATGCAATACCTTGGCTCTGTCTACCACTTCAATTTTTGTAAGAATGAGATATAATGGTGTGCGTAGTTTTACCATAGGTTTGGGTCCGAGGACCATGCAATACCTTGGCTCTGTCTACCACTTCAATTTTTGTAAGAATGAGATATAATGGTGTGCGTAGTTTTACCATAGGTTTGGGTCCGAGGACCATGCAATACCTTGGCTCTGTCTACCACTTCAATTTTTGTAAGAATGAGATATAATGGTGTGCGTAGTTTTACCATAGGTTTGGGTCCGAGGACCATGCAATACCTTGGCTCTGTCTACCACTTCAATTTTTGTAAGAATGAGATATAATGGTGTGCGTAGTTTTACCATAGGTTTGGGTCCGAGGACCATGCAATACCTTGGCTCTGTCTACCACTTCAATTTTTGTAAGAATGAGATATAATGGTGTGCGTAGTTTTACCATAGGTTTGGGTCCGAGGACCATGCAATACCTTGGCTCTGTCTACCACTTCAATTTTTGTAAGAATGAGATATAATGGTGTGCGTAGTTTTACCATAGGTTTGGGTCCGAGGACCATGCAATACCTTGGCTCTGTCTACCACTTCAATTTTTGTAAGAATGAGATATAATGGTGTGCGTAGTTTTACCATAGGTTTGGGTCCGAGGACCATGCAATACCTTGGCTCTGTCTACCACTTCAATTTTTGTAAGAATGAGATATAATGGTGTGCGTAGTTTTACCATAGGTTTGGGTCCGAGGACCATGCAATACCTTGGCTCTGTCTACCACTTCAATTTTTGTAAGAATGAGATATAATGGTGTGCGTAGTTTTACCATAGGTTTGGGTCCGAGGACCATGCAATACCTTGGCTCTGTCTACCACTTCAATTTTTGTAAGAATGAGATATAATGGTGTGCGTAGTTTTACCATAGGTTTGGGTCCGAGGACCATGCAATACCTTGGCTCTGTCTACCACTTCAATTTTTGTAAGAATGAGATATAATGGTGTGCGTAGTTTTACCATAGGTTTGGGTCCGAGGACCATGCAATACCTTGGCTCTGTCTACCACTTCAATTTTTGTAAGAATGAGATATAATGGTGTGCGTAGTTTTACCATAGGTTTGGGTCCGAGGACCATGCAATACCTTGGCTCTGTCTACCACTTCAATTTTTGTAAGAATGAGATATAATGGTGTGCGTAGTTTTACCATAGGTTTGGGTCCGAGGACCATGCAATACCTTGGCTCTGTCTACCACTTCAATTTTTGTAAGAATGAGATATAATGGTGTGCGTAGTTTTACCATAGGTTTGGGTCCGAGGACCATGCAATACCTTGGCTCTGTCTACCACTTCAATTTTTGTAAGAATGAGATATAATGGTGTGCGTAGTTTTACCATAGGTTTGGGTCCGAGGACCATGCAATACCTTGGCTCTGTCTACCACTTCAATTTTTGTAAGAATGAGATATAATGGTGTGCGTAGTTTTACCATAGGTTTGGGTCCGAGGACCATGCAATACCTTGGCTCTGTCTACCACTTCAATTTTTGTAAGAATGAGATATAATGGTGTGCGTAGTTTTACCATAGGTTTGGGTCCGAGGACCATGCAATACCTTGGCTCTGTCTACCACTTCAATTTTTGTAAGAATGAGATATAATGGTGTGCGTAGTTTTACCATAGGTTTGGGTCCGAGGACCATGCAATACCTTGGCTCTGTCTACCACTTCAATTTTTGTAAGAATGAGATATAATGGTGTGCGTAGTTTTACCATAGGTTTGGGTCCGAGGACCATGCAATACCTTGGCTCTGTCTACCACTTCAATTTTTGTAAGAATGAGATATAATGGTGTGCGTAGTTTTACCATAGGTTTGGGTCCGAGGACCATGCAATACCTTGGCTCTGTCTACCACTTCAATTTTTGTAAGAATGAGATATAATGGTGTGCGTAGTTTTACCATAGGTTTGGGTCCGAGGACCATGCAATACCTTGGCTCTGTCTACCACTTCAATTTTTGTAAGAATGAGATATAATGGTGTGCGTAGTTTTACCATAGGTTTGGGTCCGAGGACCATGCAATACCTTGGCTCTGTCTACCACTTCAATTTTTGTAAGAATGAGATATAATGGTGTGCGTAGTTTTACCATAGGTTTGGGTCCGAGGACCATGCAATACCTTGGCTCTGTCTACCACTTCAATTTTTGTAAGAATGAGATATAATGGTGTGCGTAGTTTTACCATAGGTTTGGGTCCGAGGACCATGCAATACCTTGGCTCTGTCTACCACTTCAATTTTTGTAAGAATGAGATATAATGGTGTGCGTAGTTTTACCATAGGTTTGGGTCCGAGGACCATGCAATACCTTGGCTCTGTCTACCACTTCAATTTTTGTAAGAATGAGATATAATGGTGTGCGTAGTTTTACCATAGGTTTGGGTCCGAGGACCATGC
This sequence comes from Quercus suber, assembly GCF_002906115.3. Classification (NCBI taxonomy): domain Eukaryota; kingdom Viridiplantae; phylum Streptophyta; class Magnoliopsida; order Fagales; family Fagaceae; genus Quercus; species Quercus suber. The sequence goes on from NW_027070097.1 coordinate 217,504, forward strand.
AATACCTTGGCTCTGTCTACCACTTCAATTTTTGTAAGAATGAGATATAATGGTGTGCGTAGTTTTACCATAGGTTTGGGTCCGAGGACCATGCAATACCTTGGCTCTGTCTACCACTTCAATTTTTGTAAGAATGAGATATAATGGTGTGCGTAGTTTTACCATAGGTTTGGGTCCGAGGACCATGCAATACCTTGGCTCTGTCTACCACTTCAATTTTTGTAAGAATGAGATATAATGGTGTGCGTAGTTTTACCATAGGTTTGGGTCCGAGGACCATGCAATACCTTGGCTCTGTCTACCACTTCAATTTTTGTAAGAATGAGATATAATGGTGTGCGTAGTTTTACCATAGGTTTGGGTCCGAGGACCATGCAATACCTTGGCTCTGTCTACCACTTCAATTTTTGTAAGAATGAGATATAATGGTGTGCGTAGTTTTACCATAGGTTTGGGTCCGAGGACCATGCAATACCTTGGCTCTGTCTACCACTTCAATTTTTGTAAGAATGAGATATAATGGTGTGCGTAGTTTTACCATAGGTTTGGGTCCGAGGACCATGCAATACCTTGGCTCTGTCTACCACTTCAATTTTTGTAAGAATGAGATATAATGGTGTGCGTAGTTTTACCATAGGTTTGGGTCCGAGGACCATGCAATACCTTGGCTCTGTCTACCACTTCAATTTTTGTAAGAATGAGATATAATGGTGTGCGTAGTTTTACCATAGGTTTGGGTCCGAGGACCATGCAATACCTTGGCTCTGTCTACCACTTCAATTTTTGTAAGAATGAGATATAATGGTGTGCGTAGTTTTACCATAGGTTTGGGTCCGAGGACCATGCAATACCTTGGCTCTGTCTACCACTTCAATTTTTGTAAGAATGAGATATAATGGTGTGCGTAGTTTTACCATAGGTTTGGGTCCGAGGACCATGCAATACCTTGGCTCTGTCTACCACTTCAATTTTTGTAAGAATGAGATATAATGGTGTGCGTAGTTTTACCATAGGTTTGGGTCCGAGGACCATGCAATACCTTGGCTCTGTCTACCACTTCAATTTTTGTAAGAATGAGATATAATGGTGTGCGTAGTTTTACCATAGGTTTGGGTCCGAGGACCATGCAATACCTTGGCTCTGTCTACCACTTCAATTTTTGTAAGAATGAGATATAATGGTGTGCGTAGTTTTACCATAGGTTTGGGTCCGAGGACCATGCAATACCTTGGCTCTGTCTACCACTTCAATTTTTGTAAGAATGAGATATAATGGTGTGCGTAGTTTTACCATAGGTTTGGGTCCGAGGACCATGCAATACCTTGGCTCTGTCTACCACTTCAATTTTTGTAAGAATGAGATATAATGGTGTGCGTAGTTTTACCATAGGTTTGGGTCCGAGGACCATGCAATACCTTGGCTCTGTCTACCACTTCAATTTTTGTAAGAATGAGATATAATGGTGTGCGTAGTTTTACCATAGGTTTGGGTCCGAGGACCATGCAATACCTTGGCTCTGTCTACCACTTCAATTTTTGTAAGAATGAGATATAATGGTGTGCGTAGTTTTACCATAGGTTTGGGTCCGAGGACCATGCAATACCTTGGCTCTGTCTACCACTTCAATTTTTGTAAGAATGAGATATAATGGTGTGCGTAGTTTTACCATAGGTTTGGGTCCGAGGACCATGCAATACCTTGGCTCTGTCTACCACTTCAATTTTTGTAAGAATGAGATATAATGGTGTGCGTAGTTTTACCATAGGTTTGGGTCCGAGGACCATGCAATACCTTGGCTCTGTCTACCACTTCAATTTTTGTAAGAATGAGATATAATGGTGTGCGTAGTTTTACCATAGGTTTGGGTCCGAGGACCATGCAATACCTTGGCTCTGTCTACCACTTCAATTTTTGTAAGAATGAGATATAATGGTGTGCGTAGTTTTACCATAGGTTTGGGTCCGAGGACCATGCAATACCTTGGCTCTGTCTACCACTTCAATTTTTGTAAGAATGAGATATAATGGTGTGCGTAGTTTTACCATAGGTTTGGGTCCGAGGACCATGCAATACCTTGGCTCTGTCTACCACTTCAATTTTTGTAAGAATGAGATATAATGGTGTGCGTAGTTTTACCATAGGTTTGGGTCCGAGGACCATGCAATACCTTGGCTCTGTCTACCACTTCAATTTTTGTAAGAATGAGATATAATGGTGTGCGTAGTTTTACCATAGGTTTGGGTCCGAGGACCATGCAATACCTTGGCTCTGTCTACCACTTCAATTTTTGTAAGAATGAGATATAATGGTGTGCGTAGTTTTACCATAGGTTTGGGTCCGAGGACCATGCAATACCTTGGCTCTGTCTACCACTTCAATTTTTGTAAGAATGATTATAATGGTGTGCGTAGTTTTTTCCAAGGTTTGGGTCCGAGGACCATGCAATACCTTGGCTCTGTCTACCACTTCAATTTTTGTAAGAATGAGATTATAATGGTGTGCGTAGTTTTACCATAGGTTTGGGTCCGAGACCATGCAATACCTTGGCTCTGTCTACCACTTCAATTTTTGTAAGAATGAATATAATGGTGTGCGTAGTTTTACCATAGGTTTGGGTCCGAGGACCATGCAATACCTTGGCTCTGTCTACCACTTCAATTTTTGTAGGAATGAGATATAATGTGTGCGTAGTTTTTTACCAAGTTTGGGTCCGAGGACCATGCAATACCTTGGCTCTGTCTACCACTTCAATTTTTGTAAGAATGAGATATAATGGTGTGCGTAGTTTTACCATAGGTTGGGTCCGAGGACCATGCAATACCTTGGCTCTGTCTACCACTTCAATTTTGTAAGAATGAGATATAATGGTGCGCGTAGTTTACCATAGGTTTGGTCCGAGGACCATGCAATACCTTGGCTCTGTCTACCACTTCAATTTTTGTAAGAATGAGATATAATGGTGTGCGTAGTTTTACCATAGGTTTGGGTCCGAGGACCATGCAATACCTTGGCTCTGTCTACCACTTCAATTTTTGTGAATGAATATATAATGGTGTGCGTAGTTTTACCATAGGTTTGGATCGAGGACCATGCAATACCTTGGCTCTGTCTACCACTTCAATTTTTGTAAGAATGAGATATAATGGTGTGCGTAGTTTTACCATAGGTTTGGGTCGAGGACCATGCAATACCTTGGCTCTGTCTACCACTTCAATTTTGTAGAATGAAATATAATGGTGTGCGTAGTTTTACCATAGGTTTGGGTCCGAGGACCATGCAATACCTTGCTCTGTCTACCACTTCAATTTTTGTAAGAATGAGATATAATGGTGTGCGTAGTTTTACCATAGGTTTGGGTCCGAGGACCATGCAATACCTTGGCTCTGTCTACCACTTCAATTTTTGTAAGAATGAGATATAATGGTGTGCGTAGTTTTACCATAGGTTTGGGTCGAGGACCATGCAATACCTTGGCTCTGTCTACCACTTCAATTTTTGTAAGAATGAGATATAATGGTGTGCGTAGTTTTACCATAGTTTGGGTCCGAGGACCATGCAATACCTTGCTCTGTCTACCACTTCAATTTTTGTAGGAATGAAAATAATGGTGGTGCGTAGTTTTACCATAGGTTTGGGTCGAGGACCATGCAATACCTTGGCTCTGTCTACCACTTCAATTTTTGTAGGAATGAAATATAATGGTGTGCGTAGTTTTACCATAGGTTGGGTCGAGGACTATGCAATACCTTGGCTCTGTCTACCACTTCAAATTTTTGTAAGTATAGGTTTGTCCTCAGATTGCTTTATTGGAGATGATTCTCTCTTTGCGTCAGATTGTGATCTTTACACGTGGCATTGACCTCGCCTCCAACTCGTGGCCCCATCTTTTTCAGTTATGAAGCGCCCTTGTCTGTTCGTATTCCGCGCTTGACGCTCCGGTGCGCGAAACGCGCCTTCATTAATGTCCTCGTAAATTGACACGAGTCCAACCGTCCGTGGTCTCCTTGAAATTGGCGACTTCATTACTGACCCAGCTGATAATACTTTTTTGAATTCTGCATGAATAATTTCTCACCAAACCCCCATCCCCTCTATAAATTGAGGAGATGGTTCTCCATAACCCATGAATCTCTCAACAGCAAACAGAACAAAAACATTTTCTCTCCAACTTCCATACCCCTTCTAACAATCCCGCCGGAATTGTTCCCGGACTTGACAAAAACCGGTATGGCCGCAGCCCCTACCGGGCTTTCGGTGCGGCAGAGTCTAGGCGTAACCCTGATGGTGCCCTTCGAGGTATCCCAGAGGGATGTTGTTAGAGAACCTAATGTCTTTCCCTGGAGCACACCCCGACGAGGAAGACATGCGAATTCACCTCATGGGCGGTGCTCGAGTGTTGCCGTCTCCAACGGCCAACACTTGAGAGGAACGGAGAGAATCGAGGGAACATCATGGGGGAGGCATCCCGGAGCCCCTGCATCTGTTCCTCTCTTTGTTCCAGCTCCGCCTAGCCGAGGAGGGAGTGGTTGGGGGCCTGAGAGCATGATTGTCCTTCACCTCCTCACCGCGTGTCAAGCTCTCCCATTCTCTTGGTGCCAAATAAAAGCACGAGTTGACACTTCCTTCGGCTAGCTTCTCCTTAGGGCGGCTCCACCTGGCCTCTGATTGTAAGAATAGCAGGTGGCTATTAGCTCGTAAATTTACTTGTAGAACAGGCCTACCTGAGCCTCTGATTGTAATATGTAATTTTTCTATGCATGAAATAATAGTAATATCAAGATTTTTCTTTGTTTATTTATTTATTTATTTATTTATTTTTAACTTACTCTAAAACGAATACTTAGAACTTAGAACACTTATCTCTCTCAACCTACTGTAAAACGAATACTTAGAACTTAGAACACTTATCTTCTTCAACCTACTGTAAAACGAATACTTAGAACTTAGAACACTTATCTGGTGCGCCGGCCAGCATCCTAATCCTTCCCACAGACGGCGCCAATTGTAGGGACTCAATTTGGATTGACCCTGGGTGACGGGTCCTTCAGCCCAATAAGCCCAAACAATACATTTGTAGAGAGTGGGGTGAAAGGTTTAGGTGCTGGCCGTCGATCACCAAGCATGAACTTTCTTGTAACGAAGAAAATGCTAAGAGTTTTTCTTCAAGGGGAGAGATACTCCTCGGCCTATGGCCGAGGAGGCCTTATTGTTCTCCCTCTTCTCCTCCTTCTCTTTACTTTACTAACTTTTCTTTTATAGTTTTCATCTTCCTATCCCCTCCTTCCATCTGTTGATTATCTATTTACCTTTTATCTGGCCGTCCGTCCCATCAGAGGCCTTATCAGTACTCAAGTGGTTCACTCTGATCAACGTTATCCTGCCAAGGGTTACCTCTCCATCAATGCGGCCAGGGGGGTTAGTTGACTGCATTAAATGTGAGAGTGACAGCTTACTTTGGGGTTAGTCTCTCCCCAAAATCACCTTTGTCAGGCCGAGGATAAGGTGGTCCTCGGCGTGGATTGGAAAAAGGCCTTCCCCAATTCAGCCTAACAACAAAAAATGGCCTATGCATCTCAGCCTGGCCTTGGGCCTGTTCATGATGGGCTGAGGCTATCAGGCTCATAGGCCCACAAGTCTAATAAATATACTTTTTATAATACATATATTGAGTTATAAAGTAATTAATTTACATTTTAAATTATTTTATAGTACTCTTTTATATTACAATATATACTAGAAATATATTTCGAGGACTATGCAATGCCTTGGTTCTGTCTAACGCTTCCATTTCTCTGTATGAAGGGGTTTGTCCTCGAACCGCTTTGTTGGAGACGATTCCTTCTTGGGTCGGACTATGACCTTACACGTGGCGTTGACCTCGCCTCTAACTCGAGTTCCCGTCTTTTTCATTTACCAGGCGTCCCTTGGTCGTTCGCGCTCCACGCTTGACGTTTCGGTGCGCGAGACGCGCCTTCATTAATGTCCTCGTGAATGAACACAAATCCAGCGGTCTACGGTCACTTTGGAATTTGGTAGTTTCGTGATTAGCACTGTTGATAATTCTCTTTTCGAATTCTGTGTGGATTAACTCTCACCAGTCTTCATCCTTTATATAAGGCTTCCCAGGGGGAAGGTTTTTCCACACTCCATGAACTTCCAACGCAGTTAGAAACACATCCCTTCAATTCCCCCAAGCCCCTTTAATACCCGCCAGAATTGTGACCGGAGTTGGCAGATATGGGGCGGCTTTGGGCGGGTGTGAGGACATCCGTGCCAAGGGCCGTTGTAACCACAGACCCCACTGGGCTTCCGGCGCGACAGAGTCTAAGCTTAACACTGACAGTGCCGTACGCGATGGCCAGAAGGATGTCGCTGAAGTACCTAATGTCTCTCCCCGGAGCGCACCCCGACGGAGGAGACGCGCGAACTTATGTCATGGCTGGTGCCCGAGTGTTGCTGTCTCCAACGGCCAACGCTCGTGAGGATTGGAGAGAATCAAGGGAACATCACGGGAGAGGGCGTCCCGGTGCCCCTGCATCTGCTCCTCGCTTTGTTCAAGCTTCGCCGCCGAGAAAGGAGTTGTTGGTGGCCTTGAAGCAAGCCAGCCCCAGCCCCCTTCCCTGGTCTTATTGTCAAGCTCTCCCATTCTCTTGATGCTAATAAGAGCACGGGTTGACACTTCCCTCTAGCTGGTTTTAGGACGGTTCCACCTGGGCCTCTGATTGTAGAACTAGCTTGTAGGAGTAGTTTTAAAACACGCCTGCCTGAGCCTCTGATTGTACATTGTAACTTTTTGTTTAATAAAGTAATGTGCAGTTTCTTTCCGTTTCTGTTGAATCTTCTGTTTCGAACTTTTATCTTTCTGCAATGTTTGTTTGGTAGTTCTTTTTTTTTTTTTTTTTTTGAATCACCACCAATCTTCCTAGAATGATTACTTAGAACGATCGCCTGTTGCGCCGGCCAGCGCACTAATCCTCCCCACAGACGGCGCCAATTGTAGGGTCTGTTTTTGTAGCCCAGAAGATATGAGTTCCCCTAGGCCCCAACGGACCCGGAACAATGAATTTGTAGAGAGTGGATCGAAGGTTTAGGCGCTCGCCGGCGTGCATGAAGCATGAACTACTTTCCTTTTATTGAAAAATACTAAGAACAATTTACAACTGGGGGATGCTCCTCGGCCATAGGTTTTTTCTTCCTCCCCTCAAACTCCCCTCTCTTACACTTTGCTCCTCTTTCTTATATATCACTCTCTTCCTCCTCCTGTTGATCATCTATTGGCCTCCCTTCTGACCGTTTGTCCCATCAGAGGTCATATCCGTGCTCAAGTGGCTCACCCTGATCGATGTTGCCCTGTCAAGGGGTTACATCCCCATTAATGTGGCCAGAAGGGTTAGGTGAGCGTATTCAATGCCGAGGTGACAGTTCGCCCAGGGCTTGCCCCTTCTCCGTACTTCTGTTGCAAACGCGTGGCACTGGGCCCTCTCCTCCTCGGATATTCCAGGAGTCCTTTGGTAGGGCGGTCCTCATGTTTTTTCCGAGGTCTCGGACGCCCGGGGACAGGGTCATCCTCGGACCCATCGTGCATCCTCGGCGTGGGCCATTTGGGCCTGGCTTGGAGTGGGCCAAGGCTACCCGATTTTCTGGCCCCACATATATATTTTATTAATTTGAAATTTTAATAATTAATATACTTGCCTATATTTATGTTTAAGTTGAATACTTTTATTTTTTCTCAAAAAAAAATTTTTGAATACTTTTTTTTTTTTACCGTTTATCATCAACTTTATTTATTCCATAAAAATAAAAATAAAAATCTTCAGCTGCCTGTATTTTTACTTTAATTTTCTTATATTAAAATAAATTAATCCTTAATCTAATAGTTGAACCAATAACATTATCATACCACTCCATATTATTCTGACAACTATGGGGAAAAATTACTATTTTATCATTTCCTCCCACTTTGTATTGAAATGGGGAAAAAAAACTACACTTTCATAATGTAAATGTAATAGATTCTCTCAATTTACATTGAAATAAAGACCATCTTCATTCATTTGAGTATATATATAGTATTGTTGCAAATGAATATCAATTTGCCCAACTTGATTCGGGCAATCAATATACAGCTAGCTAAATTATAATATTACAGCTACGATATCCTTATTTACGAAATTTTATATTCGCAAAATTGATGGTTCCGTGTGAATAAAATAAAATAAATACACAACTAAATATTTATCCCAATAAAAAAAAAAAAGAATAGTAGATTATGGCTAAAGAATAAATAAATAAAGAAAATTGATTCCCAAAAATTGACGAGTACCCATCGGAAGCAATCAAATAATAATTAAGCCAATCAAAAGTCAAAATATTAGACCTGAAGTTTGACCAATAATATATTGGTAAGCTGTCGTGATAATAGAAGTAAATATAAATCAATTTTCTCTAAACTAGTTTAAAATAAAAGATTTGTACAACTCATCATGTGACAATTTGTAAGATAATCTACTTGTAATTATTTTTGTTTTTGCAAAAGTACTTATATTATTTAATGAAACATGTAATTTAATACATATGTATGGCTTTATAAATCTTCACATAATGAATTGGAGGAAATCTCTCTGAGTGTAAAGGAAAATTAGTCCCATACAAAAAAAAGAACAGTAAAACTTTTATTTTCTTTTGGTAATTAATAGTGACCTAGACAAGAACTAAAGGACACACAAAAACTGAATTAAGACATTTATTTTTGGTAAGGCAGAAATTCTGATAGGACGATGTCACGCTTTTTTTAATGTATGATGCCATGATGGTGAAGTTTTGCTAAAATTTTAGAACATTTAGTTGGTTAGGTATAATGCCTAAAAATAAAAAACCTTAAACATATCTTATAAGCTAGATAATTGAGTGAATGTTTTTGTCTAATTTTGTCATGTAAGTAAGAATTATAATGGTAAAGTTATGGAAGGATGATACGTTTACAGTTTTTTAAGAAGTAGACATAAAATTTTCAAGTTAAGAGTCTTGTAGTTCAACTAACATCTTAAAATATTTTCAAGAAAGACGTTCAAGGTCCAAATCCTCCCTCCCATATTGTAACTATCAAATTATCAAGAAAAAAAAAAACTAAATTTCAAGAATTAAAATAAAATCAACCCAAATTTTAGGGACTTAATGCTTATTTTTTTTGGTTTTCAAAAGCACTTTTTAAGGTTTTAATTAATGTAATCTAATTGTAAAGTGCAGACAGTATTCTAGTCCAATTTTATTTCATTTTTTAGGTTATTTAATTAATTCAATCGCAAACAGAAATTTAATTTAACAACTGTAATATTTATGTAACCTATTTCTATGGTAATTTAATGTAAGAAGATGATATCGGAGTTCCGTTGACATTTGGCAAAGTAATATCATATTTATAAAGTTTTCAAATAACAGACAAATTTAATAGTCTTGTAACTCAATTGATTAACACTTTTTGATATCTCCGCCAAAAACATATAAGGTTCAAAGTCAAAAACATATAGGCATCGCTTGGGAGGATAGAATGGAATGGAATGGAAATGAATGAAAAGAATCATTTTAGAATATTCTTCCATTCCCTTATTTGGAAGTTTTAATGGAGTGAATAGAATGGGTAGGAGGGAACATTCATTCCTCTCTATTATCTTAAAATCTCAAATTTTCATTCCCCCCAAAATTGAGAGGAATGGGAGGAAATGGAATTATATTTAATGATTTTTTTACTAAAACTCCCAAAATACCCCTATATATTCAACTCTTTATTTTAAAATAGGGGTCTAATAGTAATATTATCATAAAATGATTCCATTCCATTCCCTCCATGCTGCTCCCAAACAAGATTACTTACATTCTATTCTTTTTCATTCCTTTCCCTTACTTAAATACATTTCATTTCTTTCCATTCCCTTATAATCATTCCATTCCCTTCTCTAGTGGAGCCATAAGGTTCAAATCCCCTCTTTTGTTGTAACTATAGAATTTAGGACCCACCAAAAAAACACAAAATCCCACCCAAAAAAAAAAAAGAATTTAGGAAAAAAAAAAAACAAATAATTGATGAAATTACCAAGAGCCTTGTATATTCTTGTACTTGTACCTCAATATTTCTAATGGAGATGTCTAGAATTTTAGTCTCTCTCTTACTATTGTAACTAATTTATCAAAGGAAAAAATTTAATAAATAAAAAGATACCAACATAATAATTTCTCAACAAAAGATCACATGACAGTGAGATGACCGTTGGTAATGAATTTTGTCACCTAATGATGACGTTGCGATGAGAACCGAAATTTGTTGAAAAATTCACTAAAACTTGATTTTAAGGGAAACGAAAAGGTCTAGATTGGATGCTCCGGTTTGACAACTGACAGATGGGAAATTATTGTGTACTCTCGGAATACCATAAATACATACTTCTTCCTCTCACATGAATGATAGGTTCCACTAATTAAATTTATGGCAGGACCCACCATTTATGTGAGAAGGAGGAGTACACATTTATGGTACTCCAGGAGTACCTAATAATTTTTCCTGACAAATTAAGAACTCCCACCAAAACTATACACATGTAATTATGTAAATAACTCCAAAAATAATTGAGGGTATGATTGATATGAAATTGTCAAAACAAACCTACAGATGACAATTACTCTGCAGAAATAGTGTGTTTTGTTATGGAAATTGTCACAACAAACTGCAGATTACAATTACACTCGTCAAGAAGTGCGGTTTGATATGAAATTACTCTCCTGAAAAAGTGTGGTATGATATGAAATTGTTACAACAAACTACAGATTGCAATTACTTTACTTTATAGTGTTCTACAGATGACAATTACTTTGCTGAAATAGTGTGTTTTGACTTTTGATATAGAAATTGTCACAACAAACTACAGATTACAATTACACTCCTCAAGAATGAAGTGTGGTTTGATATGAAATTACTCTCCTGAAAAAGTGTGGTATGATATGAAATTGTTACAACAAACTACATATTGCAATTACTCTACTCAAAAAGTACTGTGGTTTAAATTATAGGGTTCTACAAGTTTTATGAAAAAAATGAAAAAATGATGGACTTTTTTTACCACATTTTCAATTTTTCATAATTTTTTTTTCTAAAATTAATAATTAATATATGTTCTAAGAGCACACATTAACTAGATCCTAAATAATAAATGATTAATATATGCCCTAAGTCACCCAATAACAACGGGATTGGTATGAAGTGTAACAAATATTATAATAGAAAGTACATTACTTTCCTAAAGAAAACAATCATGCGTAAAAAAGAAAGTATGCTACAATTACGACCAACCCAAATTTTTTCTTGATAGTGATTCCTCTAATTAAAACAAATACTTTCTCTCAAAAAAATTAAAACAAATACAATTAATTCCTCAAAAAAAAAATTACAATTACTACTTCAAAAAAAAAAATACTATCATTAAATTACGTATTGTTATTAAGAACCTTGTAGTTCAATTGACATTTCTTAATATTTCTAATAGAGACATCCAATGCTCAAATTCTCCTCTCCTGTTATAACTATAGAAATTTAAATACATATTGTTAATTATTTTAATTAATTTATTTAATTGTTAACAATTTTAAAACAATTTAATGTTACATTATTTCAACTTTCTAATTAAAAATTAAATCTATCACTTATCTTAAAAAATGTGAAGAGCCTTTTGAAAAATGTTTTCGTTGTTGAGCACTCATATTGGTGAGTTAAAACATTAGAACACTACTTTTGATAAGTAAGCAAAGCAAAAGATAGAATATTCACTACAAAAGCAAAAGCAATAAATGGAAACCTACTTATGTTACAGGTTTTACACTACATCCTTACAAAATTTAGACTTTTTTTTAAAGAGTTTTAACTTATGGTATCCGCTTCTGATAATAGATCTTTATTATCAGACCAAGACATCAATCAATTTTTGGTGAAGGTGGGGATTGAATCCCAGATTTATTATACAACCATCAGAGACTTTACTAGTTGAGCTAACTGAAACCCACTACAAAATTTAGACCTTAAGAACAAATATACAAAATTATGAATTTTATATAATAATGATCATTCATTTAATTAGAAACAAGTTCTAAAATAATATAATAATAACTCATTTAGTTATTATTTCTCATATATATATATATGTATGATTCATGATAAAAGGGTACAACACACGAGATTTTTACTAATTTAAAATAAATTAATCCTTAATCTAATAGTTGAACCAATAACATCATCATGCCACTCCATATTATTCCGATAACAATGGGAAAAAAAAATTTCATCATGGAATTGATTTCCTCTATTTTGTATTGAAATGTTTAAAACTACACTTTCACCATGTAATAGATTCTCTCAATTTACATTGAAATAAAAACCATCTTCATTCTCAGAAAAAGAAAGAAAAAAAAAAAAGAAAAAAAAGAAAAAAAAAAGGACCATCTTCATTCAGTTGAGTATATATAGTTCACAATTGTTGCAAATGGAGTATCAATTTGCCCAACTTGATTCGGGCAATCAATATACAGCTAGCTAAATCCTAATATTACAGTACGGGATCCTTATGGACAAAATTTTAGATTCGCAAAATTGATGGGTCCGTGTGAATAAAATAAATACACTACTAAATATTTATCCAAAAAAAATAAATCTTAGGATTGAAAAGTAAAAAATTTATTCCCAAAAAAGTGACGGGTCCATTTGAACAATCAAATAAATAAAATGCAGCTAAATCCTAATTATACAGCTTTGAACGAAGATTATGGCCAAAATATGTATTCTTATTTAAACAAATTTTAGATTCCAAAATATGGCAATCAAAAGTAAACAAACATTTAAGTCAATTAAAAGTCAACATATTAGTTATTGAAATTTGACCAATTACATATTGCCATGGTAAGCCATTTTCTATCTCTTACCTCCACACCCAAAAAAAAAAAAAAATCCCAATGTGGTGGAAAATTTGAATAGTTTAGAGGGTAAGTATGCATTCAATTTATATGTAAACAGTAACTTAATCTAACAATTGTAATATATATGTAATTTTTTTTTTTGTGTGTGGAGAATGTAATATATATATATATATATATAACTTATTTCATTGCTTTCGAGGTTAATTAATAAATTTATATCTACAGAAATTTAATGTAACAAGATGATATTACAGTTAGACTTAGTGCAATGTATCCAATAAATTCACCTAGCTAATGCATTAGAGTTTTAAAATCAAGTAGGGACAATTCATAAGTTTTAATCTGTTTCTCTGTAGCTAAGAAAGTTGGGTTTTTTCCCTCTTCTCTTAGGCAGTAGAAGTTTTTGTCCCTTCTCTTAAGGAGAGTTTGTTTCTTCTCTGTTTAATTTGTTCCTATGTCCTCTGGAGTCACCAAGTGTGCCTCTTGAGTTTGTTGGTTTGTTTTGTTCGAGGGTTTTGGGATACACTTTTACTCCTCCTGTTTCTCTTCTACCCAGTGTTACTTCTCTTTTTATTCTTCATTGCTCACCATGGAAGACCTCACAATAAATTTGTCTGAATTATCTCTATCTGATAGAGAACATGCTGGTTTTGTCCTCCCAAAAATTCATAAATCAGGGGAATACATTATAGTAGCAAAGTTTTTAACTTCATGCTATCTCATTGTGGAGGCAGTGGTTCGTACGTTTCAGCAGCGATGGAGGTCAGTGAATGGTTACAAAATTCGAAATCTGGGAGATCATAAGTCTGTTTCTCTGTAGCTAAGAAAGTTGGGTTTTTTCCCTCTTCTCTTAGGCAGTAGAAGTTTTTGTCCCTTCTCTGAAGGAGAGTTTGTTTTTTCTCTGTTTAATTTGTTCCTATGTCCTCTGGAGTCACCAAGTGTGCCTCTTGAGTTTGTTGGTTTGTTTTGTTCGAGGGTTTTGGGATACACTTTTACTCCTCCTGTTTCTCTTCTACCCAGTGTTACTTCTCTTTTTATTCTTCATTGCTCACCATGGAAGACCTCACAATAAATTTGTCTGAATTATCTCTATCTGATAGAGAACATGCTGGTTTTGTCCTCCCAAAAATTCATAAATCAGGGGAATACATTATAGTAGCAAAGTTTTTAACTTCATGCTATCTCATTGTGGAGGCAGTGGTTCGTACGTTTCAGCAGCGATGGAGGTCAGTGAATGGTTACAAAATTCGAAATCTGGGAGATCATAAGGTGCTTTTTGTTTTCAACAACAGTTCAGATGTGGAAAGGATAATAAAAAATCAGCCATGGAGTTTTGACAAACACCTTGTGGTCTTGCAAACATTTGAAGAGTTTTCAAAACTCAAAGATCTAGTTTTTGATAAAGCATTGTTTCTGGTTCAGGTTCATGATATTGCAGAAAGCATTTGGGAAACCATTGGAGAGGTACGAAGGTCACCTGAATCCATAGATGATGATGGAGGTAACTTCAGTCGGGAACGTTTCACAGTGGATATTACTCTTCCTTCATTCCGTGGTAGGGTGTTCAAGCTAGAGAATGGGGAGAAATCATGGGTTTGTTTTCAGTATGAGAGAGCGGCACCATATCAGACAGGTGGAAGAAGAGAAATTAAGGTGCCTAGGTACTATGGTCAGGTGGCAACGACTGGAAAAATTTCATCGGAGGAGGGTAGTCCATCAGTTGCTGCAGTGGTGGGGAAATCTGAAACGGTAAATGAGGATGATAAGGAGAGAATTAATGCTCTAATTAATTCAAAAGGCTTGGTAACGGCAGAAATTTATTCTCATAATATCAAAATTCCGGATTTTTCTCTCCCTAATAAAATGGAATTGATATTAATTGAGAAGGAGGCTCTATCAACGTTAACTGAAAGTAATGAGGGCATTAATTCTAGCCTCATTCTAGCGCCTGATTTGGAAAGGATGGCTGAACCAAAGAAAATGGTTGAAACGGTATGGTCACTTGAAAAGGAAACTCCTTATTATCATAAAAGCTCACTTTGGGATTCTACTCTTACTAAAATTCTGGGATTGAGTTTCAAGGTTAATAAATTTCCTTCAAATCCAGCTGGTTCGGTAACGTGCTTGAGAGGAGATAATGAAGGGAGAAGCTATGGGTGTCCAATGTGTTTACTGAGTAAAGATGTGAAAGTGTTTCCTAACAATTTTGTAAAATTGTTGTATTCTCACGTTAAGAGAAACGACAATAGGGTTGCTTATAGTCTGGCTAGAAATGCACTATGCATACCAGATATTCAAGTATGGATGAAAGATGTCTCATCACATATTGGTTCGATTTTACTATTGGATGTAGTTGAATTACATTAATAAAATCCATCAGTTTTCTTCTCAAAAAAAAAAAGAAAAAAAGATGATATTACAGTTTCGTTGACACAATAATATCATATTTATATGAAAAATGTTATATTCACAACATTTTTACAAATACTTTCACAACAAATTTTATGTTGCAGCTTGTTGTTATTGGCTGTTATAGATGGATAAAAAAAAAATTTTAAGTTGTAAAGTCAAATTAGAACTAATAATAACTAACCACTTATGATTTATTGTGAAAGCATTGCGAAAATATTGTTGACGTAGCACTTCTCTATTTATATAGGGTCCGTTTGGATACAACTTATTTTGCTAAAAATTGAAAATTGAAAATATTGTAGCAAAATAATTTTTAAATGTGTGAATAGTACTATGGGACCCATTTTTATTATTTTTTTTAATAAAGTGGCTGTGGATCCTATGAACAGTGTGTGAACAGTATCAGAACAGTATGTGAATAGTGACATTGTCTCATGAACAGTAAATTTTGTCCTCCTAAAACGCATGAAAGCAAAAAAAAAAGGAAAAAAAAGAAAAAAAGAAAAACGCAACGCAGGAAACGCGGAAACGCTGAATACAAACCCACACATAAAGTTCAAATTCTCCTATTGTAATATAACTATTGAATTTAGAAAATAAAAAAATAAAATAAAATAAAATAAAATAAAAAGCAAAACAAAACAAAACAAAAAAATAGTCAAAATTACCAACAGTCTTGTATCTCGACCAATATTTTTTTATTTTTTTTAACGAAAATATTTAAAATTCAAATCTCCATTTTTGATATAATTAATTTATCAAAGAAAAAAATTAATAAATAAAAAATGGACTGAAATTAATTCAGTCCACCCATGTTGTGCCCACATAATAATTTTGTCTGTTTAGGGATAACTTATTTAGCTAAAATTAAAAAAAAAAAAAAAATTGCTGAAAGTGTGCTAAAGTATGCTTGTAACTTGAAAAAGAAATTGAAAATGTGAGAAAATGCGAAAAAAGTAAGGTTTTAAAAAGATATACATAAAATTTTAAAAAAATAAAAATAAAAATAAAAAAACTAAAAAGAGCACATGAGATGACCGTTGGTAATGAATTTTGTTATTGAGTGACGACAATGATTGAAATTTGTTGAAAATTTCACTACAGCCCAACTTCACAACTGACAAATCAATTAAAGAACTCCAGCCAAAACTACAAACATGCAAATAACTCCAAAAATAATAGAAGGTTTGATTTGAAATTGTCACTGATGATGAGAAAAATCGTCAGTTAACCGCACAGTCTTCAGGTGTTCTAGACAAAACTTGCATAACATAGAAATAGAAGGCCTTGCAGAGAGTACCAATGTGGCACTGGCCAAATACCCTTCGAAAGTTAAGTTAGAAAACTTTTTGCACAACTTTAGAGTGTCAAAACTGGGGTAAATTATACGTACCTTGTCTCTGAGGGCTTTGGGATTTTATAGTAGTGTGGAACTGACCTTCGTTTCTTGCTTAGGAAGATGTTTTCTTATGAGGAAGATCCTTATAAATGCACGTATTTTGCAGGATTCTTCCCATTTTGGGATTCCATTGACTAGGGTTAATTGTGAGGTACAAGACATTTCTATTTAGGGTTTCTTGGAGACTACTTAAGCCATGTAGATGCCACGTGGCCTCGATATCTACCCTCTTGTGTACATCCATTCAGAATCTGTTCACTATTGAGGTTCCGACGCCCGTCGCACTTATCTTCTGTCCAGTATATCGATCCGTCGTCTTATCCCTTTTTGATTATTTATTATTTCAGTTTCATTGCCTATGGCAAACTTAAGTGAATGAACATGTCTTCTTTAATTTTATCCTCTTTAGTCACAACGAACCTACATATTACAATTACTTTCCTTAAGAAAGTGAGTTTGTACTTTGTACTATGGACTAGGGCTGTCCACAGGTCGGTCCGGGTCGGGTTTGTGCTCAACCCGGAACCGACCCGACCAAGTCGGGTTACCAACATTCAGACCCACCGTCGACTAGTCAGAGAGTTGGGTTGGATTGGACGGTTCTTCGCCGAAAGTGGTTGGGTCTCGGTCGGGGTCGGACTGGCCAAAACTCGCCGGATCTGGCTGAAAATTATGCAGATCTGGCCGAAATCCGGCGAATCTGGCCTAAAACTAGCCTTGTATGGCGATATCTTGTCGGATCTCGAAGAGATTTCGCCTAACCTCTATAGAATCACGCCGGATCTGGCAATATCCAACTGAGAAATCGTATATACGGTGGGGATCGGCGGCCTCATTGGTAGTAGAATCGGTTGGGTTGGTTGAAATCAGGTTTAGATGCAAGGACCCACCAACCGACCCGCCGGAATTGGGTTGGATACCTTAGAAACCGTCACCGACCCATCACGGGAGTCGGATCGGCTGGTTTTCGGATTGGGTCGGTCGGAAATTCGAGTGGTTCGGGTACACAATTGAACTTGGACAGGCCTACTATGTACTCCAGAGAGCAAAATTGGATTTGGATTTGTACTTTGTACTTGTTTTAGACTACTAAGTTTTAGACTTGAATCCAATCGAGTACCCGACTTGCTCAAAATAACTTTTAAGTTATATTAAATTGCCAATTACATGCACTTTAATAAAATTTGGGATAATTTAGATTATTCTAGAGAAAGTTCAATTAGAATTTGAAATTAGAATCCAATTTATGTGGGAACTACATCATAATTATCCACTTAAGTTTTTTAATTTTTATGCCAAGTGAGTTAATGAGTGCAAAATACTAAGAATCTAATATTAATAAACTATAAATTAAATAATTAAAAAAATAATCACATATACTAAATAAAAATCACCACAACAAAGATCATCACATGTTCTATCTTATTAAAAATTAGAAAAAAAATAATCATAAGTATTATTAAATTTAGGTAAGAATTCTAATATGTGACTAATTACGTTTACTTTAAAAAAATAATTTGACTAATCTATATATATATATATATATATCTCAATAGGCAAAGTTTAAAGAAAATTCAATTAGAATTTGAACTTAGAATCCAATTTTGCGCAATGTGTCTAAATTTATGTGGGTACACACCATAATTATCCACTTAAGTTTGTGCAATGTGTCCACTTAAATTTTTTAGTCTTTGTGCCAAGTGAATTAATGAGTGCAAAATACTAAGAATCTAATATCAATAAACTATTGTAGGGTCGGTTTTTGTAGCCTAAGCCCAAAAGAGATTGGTTATAGGCCCAACGAACCCAGAACAATAAATTTATAGAGAGTGGGTTGAAGGTTTAGGCGCTGACCGGCGTCCTAGAAGCGTGAACATCTTTTCCTTTTATTGAAGAAATACTTGGAACGATTTACAACTAGGAGATGCTCCTCGGCCCATGGCCGAGGAGGCTTTTTTCCTCCTTTCACTCAAAAACCCCCATATACATTTTGCTTGTCTCCTTTATATACTACTCTCTTCCTCCTTCTGTTGATCGTTCATTGGCCTCTCCTCTGGCTGCCTGTCCCATCAGAGGTCGTATCCGTGCTCAAGTGGTTCACCCTGATCGATGTAGCCCTGCCCGGGGGTTGCATCCCCATTAATGCGGCCAGAAGGGTTAGGTGAACGTATTAAGTGCTGAGGTGACAACTGGCTCTGGGTCTGTCCCCCCTCCCCTACAGTTATCCATAGTATGCCGAGGACGAGGGGATCCTCGACGTGGATCCAAAGAAGAGTTTGCTCCCCAAATTGGCCTTGGGTAGTCATCCTTCCTCGGATTGGGCCATTTGGGCCTAGCTTGGAGTGGGCCATGGCTGTACGATTTCCTGGCCCCATAATAGCCCTTCAAAATCTTGCTGCACGCATCCTTGGGCGGGGAGGAGGATTTTGACGTCCTCGGCCTCATCCCCCCCCCTACCCCACCCCTCGTTAGTGCTGGGGCTCATTCACCTGCTAAGGGCACGTCGCTGACGCTTAGGAGCACGTAACGTGTCCATCATTAAATCCAGGCGGCTCTGTGCTCCCCACGTCCAATGAGGAGTTATCCATCCAACGGTGGAGATTCGTCTGGCATTCATGAGTGGGAAAACCCGCATGGCTCTTTGATTTGGGGTATAAATACCCGTACGAACCACTTCTTCATGTTCCTCATTTGTAATCGAGGATATTCGTGCACCCTTCTCGAGTTCAGACACACCCTTACTAGCACCTCCAGCACAAAAGCCTGTCCGAGGAGCCCTTTCTCTTTCCTGTAAGTCGCTCTCTCTTTGGCCCCTCTTTCTCGTTACCCTTTTTTCTGCTTCGCCTATTCTTTCTTAGTTCTTTTAGGCGTCTACTGGGATGGGTAGGTTTAAGAAATACGTCGATACTGAGGAGGCGATGGAGAAATTCATCACCGACTATAAAATTCCCGGCAATGTGAATCTGAGACATTGTGAGGACGAGGAGTGGCGCATATACAGGCAGGAGGGCGATGTGGTAATTCCCGTAGTCGCCTTCCTTGAAGGGGGGATGACGATCCCCATGGGGCCGGTGATGAGGGATTACCTTATGCACTTTCGGTTGGCCCCCACCCAGTGTGGGATAAATGTCTTTAGGATTCTGGGCTGTGTGGATGCCCTGAACGAGAAGATGGGGCTGAGGTTGACCCACCATGACGTGAACTGGTGTTACAATCTTCAGCTTCTTAAGGGCAAGTCGTATTACCTGAAGGCGAGGGACGACAGGGTGTGGCTCATTCAGTGCCTCCCCGAGTCCAGCAAGGGGTTCTATGAGGATTTCCTCATTGTGTCAGGGGAGTGGCACGATGGCCTTCACTGCCCAACAACAGAGGGAACGCCAGGTGGGGCAGTGGGAGACAGATAGGGTTTCAAGCTCTCGTCTTTTTTCTTTACCCCTTTTCTTTTTTACTAACGTCCTGGTGCTTTCCGTTTGCAGACCCGCACGCCTTCCAGCGTCACTTCCATCTGATCAACCGGGAAGATTTGCAAAAGGTGTTGAGGGCGCCGGTGTACATAAACGAGGACGACAACCAGGTTAGGGCCGCCCACATAATTTTGGGTTATACACCTACCCAGAAATCGTTCTCGGTTCTGAAGCACATCATCCTCGCCAACGATCCTCGGCTCCAGAGGATTACCGTGACCGAGGACGGATTTTCGTTCCCCGAGGGACCCTCCGACCAGGAAGCTGTCACATTAGCCGTTCCCTCCTCTTCCCAACTGTTTGCCGAGGCCGCCGAGGGAGCTCTAGAGGGGGAAGGGGACGCGTTTGAAGTTTTCGCTCATCTTGATCAGTCCGAGGATCCTCCCGGGGACTTGGGTGATCCCAATTTGAGCGAAGCAGACCTCCTTGCTTCAGAAACCCTCCTCGGCCGACAATGGGTTACAAGAGGAAACCCACCACCAAGTTGTTGGACCTGCTTGAGGGCCAGCCGAGGGAATCCCAACAGAAAACTCCTACTCCTCCTTCGAAGGCTAAGTCGACTTCCTTCTTCTCCTTCCCAGCAGAAGCTTCCTCCTTCTCCTTCTCAGACGCGCTCGCCCTCTGGGTCCGTGCCTGCTGGACCTAAGAAGAAGAAGGATAAGGGTAAAAGAATCATGGGGGATAGGACGATGTCCTCACAGGAGGAGGACACTGTTCTGCGATCGTCCAAGCAGCTCAAGATAGGCGGAAGGAGTCCGGATAGGCAGGTCGCCGACACCACCTCGTTTGGGGCCGACGCCTGGCTCCCAGCCCCGATGCTCCGTGGGGAGCCATTGAGGGATAACGCCTCTCTTAGGGATTTCAACGAGGGCGAGGGTACGTGCATGGCAGATGCATTGGAGAGGAGCCTGCTGCTCCCAGCGGACAAGGCTGAGCTTGACTTTTTGACGAGCGAGTAGGTCTTCCTCAGCCTTAAGCGATATGTGGGGATGGTAAGGGCTATAACCTCAATTCTTCTCCCACTCTTTTCCTCTTATGGGGCTCATCGCACATTGGTCATTTTGACAGGCCGTCTAAGCTATCTTTGCGTTGGAGGGGGCGGCAAACGACCAGAAGGAGGCTCTTAAAAAGGAGCGCGACTGGTGATACCAGGCCACCAATACTCTGAAGAATTTCGAAGCTGACCTCGTCAAGGCTCGAAAGGCTCTGAAGGAGGTGACCAGTGAGCGGGATAATGCGCTGTCTGGTCTTGAAGGCGCCCAGACCTAGGCCACGGAGCAGACGAGGCGCCTACGCGAGGCGGAGGAGCAATTGCGGATCGCGAGGGATCTGATTACTGACCTGCGGGCTGACGCGGCTAAGGCCGAGGGGAATCAGAGGGCAGCCGAGTGGGCCAAGGACCAGGCCCTGCGGGCCAAGGACGAGGCTGATCGTGGTAAGGAGATGGCCGAGCGTGCCAAGGAGGAGGCCGAAGCCGCAGCCTACGCTGATGGGGTGGCTGCAGTAGAGGCCGACTACAAGGCTCAAGTCCCGGGAGTGTGTAGGCGATATTGTTCCCAGGTCTGGGCTGAAGCCCTCAAACAAGCTGGGGTGGAGGCTGCGTCCGACCTGTGGAAGGCGGAGAAGGTGTATTATCCCCCCGCTATCCGTGAGGCCGCCCTTGAGGACCCTGAGGTTGGGGAGATTGCTGAAGAGGTGCGGGCAGTTGAACTGGGGGAGCATTCGAGTGAGGAGGTGCCCCCAGAGATACTGGAGATCCCTTCCGATGATCCAGCCCCCACCACTGAGGAAGTAGCTGCTCTCGTCGTACCCCCGCAGACTATCCCCTCAGGCCAGGGCTCGGAGGGGTCAGGGGTTGCCTCTGTCCAGCCGAAGCAAGAGGAGTAGGCTCCCCAGCGTCTCGGCTCGCCCTGCTTTCACGTTGTCATTTTATTTTCTTATACTTCTCTTCTATGTACTGTGGCTCTTGCCATGCAATTTTTACAAACTCATCGTCGTAATGCGAATTTGATTTCCCTTTATTTGAATTGTTTATTTGTGTACACGCTGCCTGCTTTTCCTTTCTTCCTTAGATCTGTATGACTTTAGCTTGAATTACATGTTGGTCAGTTGCGCCAGTAACGATGATAAGGAGAGAGAACGTATGCATGGGCAGCTCTCTCGCGTCTCAAGGGCCCTATGGGGCTTGGTCCTCTCCTAACTTGGGATGTTTCGTAGTTGGCCTCCCTATAGGCCTGAGTCCAAGGGCCATGCGACACCTCTATTCTTTTCGGCGCAACGGTCTGATTGAGAGGTTAGTTTTCCCACAGGCCTGAGTCCGAGGACCATGCAGTGCCTTGGTTGTGTCTAACGCTTTCATTTCTCTGTAAGTATCTAGTTTCCCCATAGGTTTGGGTCCGAGGACTATGCAATACCTTGGTTCTGTTTAGTACCCAGGTATAAAGGAGTGAGTAGTTTTCCCACAGGCCTGAGTCCGAGGACCATGCAGTGCCTTGGTTCTGTCTAACGCTTTCATTTCTCTGTAAGTATCTAGTTTCCCCATAGGTTTGAGTCCGAGGACCATGCAATACCTTGGTTCTGTCTAGTACCCAGGTATAGAGGAGCGAGTAGTTTCCCCACAAGCCTGAGTCCGAAGANTTCGAGACCATGCAGTGCCTTGTTCTGTCTAATGCTTTCATTTCTCTGTAAGTATCTAGTTCCCCATAGCTTGAGTCGAGACCATGCAATACCTTGGTTCTGTCTGGTACCCAGTATAGAGGAGCGAGTAGTTTCCCCATAGCCTGAGTCTGAGACCATGCAGTGCCTTGGTTCTGTCTAACGCTTTCATTCTCTGTAAGTATTTAGTTTTCCCATAGGCTTGAGTCGAGGACCATGAATACCTTGTGTTCTGTCTAGTACCCAGTATAGAGGAGCGAGTAGTTTCCCATAGCCTGAGTCTGAGACCATGCAGTGCCTTGGTTCTGTCTAACGCTTTCATTTCTCTGTACGTATCTAGTTTTCCCATAGGCTTGAGTCCGAGGACCATGCAATACCTTGGTTCTGTCTAGTACCTAGGTATAGAGGAACGAGTAGTTCCCATAGGCCTGAGTCCGAGGACCATGCAGTGCCTTGGTTCTGTCTAGCGCTTTCATTTCTCTGTAAGTATCTAGTTTCCCCATAGGCTTGAGTCCGAGGACCATGCAATACCTTGGTTCTGTCTAGTACCCAGTATAGAGGAGCGAGTAGTTTCCCTATAGGCCTGAGTCCGAGGACCATGCAGTGCCTTGGTTCTGTCCAACGCTTTCATTTCTCTGTAAGTATCTAGTTTCCCATAGCTTGAGTCCGAGGACCATGCAATACCTTGGTCTGTCTGTACCCAGTATAGAGGAGCGAGTAATTTCCCCATAGGCCTGAGTCCGAGGACCATGCAGTGCCTTGGTTCTGTCTAACGCTTTCATTTCTCTGTACGTATCTAGTTTTCCCATAGGCTTGAGTCCGAGGACCATGCAATACCTTGTTCTGTCTGTACCCAGTATAGAGGAGCGAGTAATTTCCCCATAGCCTGAGTCCGAGACCATGCAGTGCCTTGGTTCTGTCTAACGCTTTCATTCTCTGTACGTATCTAGTTCCCCATAGCTTGAGTCCGAGGACCATGTAATACCTTGGTTCTGTCTAGTACCAGTATAGAGGAGCGAGTAGTTTCCCCATAGGCCTGAGTCTGAGGACCATACAGTGCCTTGTTCTGTCTAACGCTTTCATTTTTCTGTAAGTATCTAGTTTCCCTATAGCTTGAGCCCGAGGACCATGCAATACCTAGTTCTGTCTAGTACCCAGGTATAGAGGAGCGAGTAGTTTCCCCATAGGCCTGAGTCCGAGGACCATGCAGTGCCTTGGTCTGTCTAACGCTTTTATTTCTCTGTAAGTATCTAGTTTCCCCATCCGAGGGACCATGCAATACCTTGGTTCTGTCTGTACCCAGTATAGAGGAGCGAGTAATTTCCCATAGGCCTGAGTCCGAGGACCATGCAGTGCCTTGGTTCTGTCTAACGCTTTCATTTCTCTGTAAGTATTTAGTTTCCCCATAGGCTTGAGTCCGAGACCATGTAATACCTTGTTCTGTCTAGTACCCAGGTATAGAGGAGCGAGTAGTTTCCCATAGGCCTGAGTCTGAGGACCATGCAGTGCCTTGGTCTGTCTAACGCTTTCATTTCTCTGTACGTATCTAGTTCTCCATAGGCTTGAGTCCGAGGACCATGCAATACCTTGGTTCTGTTAGTACCCAGGTATAGAGGAACGAGTAGTTTCCCCATAGGCCTGAGCCGAGGACCATGCAGTGCCTTGTTCTGTCTAACGCTTTCATTCTCTATAAGTATCTAGTTTCCCCATAGGCTTGAGTCCGAGGACTATGCAATACCTTGGTTCTGTCTAGTACCCAGGTATAGAGGAGCGAGTAGTTTCCCCATAGGCCTGAGTTCGAGGACCATGCAGTGCCTTGGTTCTGTCTAACGCTTTCATTTCTCTGTACGTATCTAGTTTTCCCATAGGCTTGAGTCCGAGGACCATGCAATACCTTGGTTCTGTCTGGTACCCAGGTATAGAGGAGCGAGTAATTTCCCCATAGGCCTGAGTCAAAGGACCATGCAGTGCCTTGGTTCTGTCTAACGCTTTCATTTCTCTGTACGTATCTAGTTTCCCCATAGGCTTGAGTCCGAGACCATGTAATACCTTGGTTCTGTCTAGTACCCAGGTATAGAGGAGCGAGTAGTTTCCCCATAGGCCTGAGTCTGAGGACCATACAGTGCCTTGGTTCTGTCTAACGCTTTCATTTTTCTGTAAGTATCTAGTTTCCCTATAGCTTGAGCCCGAGGACCATGCAATACCTAGGTTCTGTCTAGTACCCAGTATAGAGGAGCGAGTAGTTTCCCCATAGGCCTGAGTCCGAGGACCATGCAGTCCTTGGTTCTGTCTAACGCTTTTATTTCTCTGTAAGTATCTAGTTTCCCATAGCTTGAGTCCGAGGACCATGCAATACCTTGGTTCTGTCTGGTACCCAGGTATAGAGGAGCGAGTAATTCCCCATAGGCCTGAGTCCAGGACCATGCAGTGCCTTAGTTCTGTCTAACGCTTTCATTTCTATGTAAGTATTTAGTTTCCCCATAGGCTTGAGTCCGAGACCATGTAATACCTTGTTCTGTCTAGTACCCAGGTATAGAGAGCGAGTAGTTTCCCCATAGCCTGAGTCTGAGGACCATGCAGTGCCTTGGTTCTGTCTAACGCTTTCATTTCTCTGTACGTATCTAGTCTCCCATAGGCTTGAGTCCGAGGACCATGCAATACCTTGGTTCTGTTTAGTACCCAGGTATAGAGGAACGAGTAGTTTCCCCATAGGCCTGAGTCCGAGGACCATGCAGTGCCTTGGTTCTGTCTAACGCTTTCATTTCTCTATAAGTATCTAGTTTCCCCATAGGCTTGAGTCCGAGGACTATGCAATACCTTGGTTCTGTCTAGTACCCAGGTATAGAGGAGCGAGTAGTTTCCCCATAGGCCTGAGTTCGAGGACCATGCAGTGCCTTGGTTCTGTCTAACGCTTTCATTTCTCTGTAAGTATCTAGTTTCCCCATAGGCTTGAGTCCGAGGACCATGCAATACCTTGGTTCTGTCTAGTACCCAGGTATAGAGGAGCGAGTAGTTTCCCCAAAGGCCTGAGTCCAAGGACCATGCAATGCCTTGGTTCTGTCTAACGCTTTCATTTCTCTGTAAGCAGGGGTTTGTCTTCGGATCGCTCTACTGGAGATGATTCTTCCTTGAGCTGGATTTTGATCTTACACGTGGCTTTGATCTCGCCTCCAGCTCGAGCCCCCATTTCTTCACTTACGAAGCGTCCCTTGGCCGTTCGTGTTCCGTGCTTGACGTTTCGGTTTGCAGGCAAGAGACGCGAGGTCCCCGCCTGCGGGGAAGAGAAAGGGCTCCTCGGACAGGCTTTTGTGCTGGAGGTGCTAGTAAAGGGGTGTCTGAACTCAGGAAGGGTGCACGAATATCCTCGATTACAAATGAGGAACAGGAAGAAGCAGTTCGTACGGGTATTTATACCCCAGATTACAGGGAAGAGAAAGGGCTTCTCGGACAGGCTTTTGTGCTAGAGGTGCTAGTAAAGGGGTGTCTGAACTCCGGAAGGGCGCACGAATATCCTCGATTACAAATGAGGAACAGGAAGAAGCGGTTCGTACGGGTATTTATACCCCAGATCGAGGAGTCATGCGGATTTTCCCGCTTATAAATGCCAGACGAATCTCCACCGTTGGATGGATAACTCCTCCTTGGACGTGGGGAGCACAGAGCCGCCTAGATTTAATGATGGACACGTTACGTGCTCCGAAGCGTCAGCGACGTGCCCTTGGCAAGTGAATGGGCCCCAGCACTAATGAGGGGTGGGGGGGGTTGAGGCCGAGGATGTCAAAATCCTCCTCCCCGCCCAAGGATGCGTGCAGCAAGATTTTGAGGGGCTATTGTGGGGCCAGGAAATCGTACAGCCACGGCCCACTCCAAGCCAGGCCCAAATGGCCCAGTCCGAGGAGGGATGACTACCCAAGGCCAGTTTGGGGAGCAAACCCTTCTTTGGATCCACGCCGAGGATCCCCTCGTCCTCGGCATACTAAGGATAACTATAGGGGAGGGGGGACAGACCCAGAGCCAGTTGTCACCTCAGCACTTAATACGTTCACCTAACCCTTCTGGCCGCATTAATGGGGACGCAACCCCCGGACAGGGCTATATCGATCAGGGTGAACCACTTGAGCACAGATACGACCTCTGATGGGACAAGCGGCCAGAGGAGAGGCCAATGAACGATCAACAGGAAGAGGAAGAGAGTAGTATATAAGAGAAACAAGCAAACTGCAGTAAGGGGGCTTTTGGGGGGTTTTTTGGAGAAAAGAGCCTCCTCGGCCCGAGCATCTCCTAGTCGTAAATCGTTCCAAGGGTTTCTTCAATAAAAGTAAAAGATGTTCAGGCTTTTAAGACACCGGTCGGCGCCTAAACCTTCAACCCACTCTCTACAAATTTATTGTTCTGGGTTCGTTGGGCCTATAACCGATTTCTTTTGGGCTTAGGCTACAAGAAAACTGACCCTACAATTATTATTCTAACGGCCTTCCAAGCTCGCTTTCAAGTCTTTTAAGCGGAGAACTCTAATTTGTTAGGATGATTTGTTGTCATTATTATTATTATTATATTCTAACAATGACATTGTGATATTATGAATAAGTCTAGCGCCATACAATTTGGTACAATAAGTGCCACAACTCGTAGGCGAGTTGTGGTTGGTGGAGAGGTGATTGTGGGCCCATGTGGGAACACTCTTCCACCATTGGGTCTTAAAATATTGTGTCTACGTAATGTGATTCATTATAATTGGGTCTTAAAATATTGTGTTTCCTTAATGTGATTCATTATAAATGATACACATGTTTCTGAAGCAGATTGACGATGGCTAGGTCTCCAAAATACTTTTTGTTCCTGTGTATAGTTGCTGCAACTAATCTTCTTTTATTAAAACAAACAAAGAATTGTTATGGCCTCACTAATTTAGTCCATTACATCAAATATTTGGGTTTTAATTATTAAAAAATACTATGCTCACAATATTTTAATAATAAATTTTAAATAAAAACGTACGTGTCAATATGTTAGTGAAACGTAGTTTCCTTAAGGCCGGAAAAACATCCACTCAAAGATTCTGAACTTATCTTCTCGGTGGCTGAAAAAACTTAGAAGACTTGAGGGATTGACCATTGTGAATGGCTCTCACACTTCACACTCCGTTTAAGAGCAAGCCAGGAATTGCTCTTGCTTATTACTTGCATCATCTTTGCCTCTGCGCACTCTTAAACTCCCACAACAAAGCCAACTTCTGCCACTTTATGCATTGCTCCACCTTGTAAAATGAGTGCACTCTTTGTTAGAGTAGTTTGAGAATTGTTGTTGTAGTTTTTGAAAATACGTATGGGTAAAAAAGTGTGTAAAAATATATGTAATGATGTTTAAAATGTAAAAATGTAAGTTTGACATTGATGACCAAACAGGCCCTATTTAGAAGTTAGAGTTACTTATTGCTATGTTTAGTATTGTGACATACTGATACTTTCAACAATCGAGCTAAGGAGTAAAGCATCCGTCCAAAGTTTCAGACTCTAGTACATTATAAGATGCATGATATGAACACTTATCTGAAACATGTCAAATTTAGTGGATTGAAGTACTGGACTCAAGCCAAAACCAAGTCAATGGTTGTGATTGTGAGTAGTATGGTTCAAGAAAATCTTTATATTTCATCCAAGAAAAAAATAAAAAATGAAAAAACCTCATGGTGCACACCTGTAAGGTCATGGGAAGTTGCATTTGAGATAATTGAAAATCGGTAGTATGTCACTATTTTTCTAAGCACAAATATGTTTTCCAATTTTCTAGGGATCAAAATCCAAACTTTTCTAGTAAAGTTCGCAAGGTCCATACACAATTTAAAGTTTGATTCTTCATCGGTAAGCATTAGTTAAGAGTCATCAGAATATCTAGATTCTCAAAAAAGCAATTATGAGTTATCTTTGCTATCAGCAAGGGAATAATGCAAGGTTAATTTCTTTTGCTCTTAGACATTATTATTATTATTATTGTTATTATTGTTATTACAACGGCATTCCAAGCTCGCTTTCAAGTCTTTTAAGCGGTGAACTCTAATTTGTTAGGACGATTTCTTGTTATTATTATTATTATTATTATATTTTAACAATGACATTGTGATATTATGAATAAGTCTAGTGCCATACAATTTGGTACAATAAGTGCCACAACTCGCAAGCGAGTTGTGGTTGGTGGAGAGGTGATTGTGGGCCTATGTGGGAACACTCTTCCACCATTGGGTCTTAAAATATTGTGTCTGCGTAATGTGATTCATTATAATTGGGTCTTAAAATATTATGTTTCCGTAATGTGATTCATTATAAATGATACACATGTTTCTAAAACAGATTGACGATGGCCAGGTCTCCAAAATACTTTTTGTTCCTGTGTTTAGTTGTTGCAAGTAATCTTCTTTTATTAAAACAAACAAAGAATTGTTATGGCCTCACTAATTTAGTCCATTACATAAAATATTTGGGTTTATTTATTAAAAAATACTATGCTCACAATATTTTAATAATAAATTTTAAATAAAAACGTACGTGTGAATATGTTAGTGAAACGTAGTTTCCTTAAGGCCGGAAAAATAACCACTCAAAGATTCTGAACTTATCTTGTCGATGGCTGAAAAAACGACAATATTA
The DNA here is from genome assembly GCF_002906115.3 of Quercus suber. Taxonomy (NCBI): domain Eukaryota; kingdom Viridiplantae; phylum Streptophyta; class Magnoliopsida; order Fagales; family Fagaceae; genus Quercus; species Quercus suber. The sequence goes on from NW_027070097.1 coordinate 247,035, forward strand.
GAAGATTTGAGGGATTGACCATTGTGAATGGCTCTCACACTTCACACTCTGTCTAAGAGCAAGCTAGGAATTGCTCTTGCTTATTACTTGCATCTGCTCTGCCCCTACGCACTCTTAAACTCCCATAACAAAGCCAACTTCTGCCACTTTATGCACCGCTCCACCTTGTAAAATGCTTGCACTCTTTGTTAGAGCAGTTTGAGAATTGTTGTTTGTAGTTTTTGAAAATAAGTATGGGTAAAAAAGTGTGTAAAAATATATGTAATGATGTTTAAAATGTAAAAATGTAAGTTTGACATTGATGACCAAACAGGCCCTGTTTAGAAGTTAGAGTTACTTATTGTTATGTTTAGTATTGTTACATACTGATACTTTCAACAATCAAGCTAAGGAGTAAAGCATCCGTCCAAAGTTTCAGACTCTAGTACATTATAAGATACATGATATGAACACTTATCGGAAACGTGTCAAATCCAGTGGATTGAAGTACTCGACTCAAGCCAAAACCAAGTCAATGGTTGTGATTGTGAGTAGTATGGTTCAAGAAAATCTTTATATTTCTTCCAAGAAAAAAATAAAAAATGAAAAAACCTTATGGTGCACACCTGTAAGGTCATGGGAAGTTGCATTTGAGATAAATGAAAATTGGTAGTATGTCACTATTTTTCTAAGCACAAATATGTTTTCCAATTTTCTAGGGATCAAAATCCAGACTTTCCTAGTAAAGTTCGCAGGGTCCATACACAATTTAAAGTTTGATTCTTCATCGGTAAGCATTAGTTAAGAGTCATCAGAATATCTAGATTCTCAAAAAAGCAATTATGAGTTATCTTTGCTATCAGCAAGGGAATAATGCAAGGTTAATTTCTTTTGCTCTTAGACATTATTATTATTATTATTGTTATTATTATTATTATAACGGCATTCCAAGCTCGCTTTCAAGTCTTTTAAGCGGTGAACTCTAATTTGTTAGGACGATTTCTTGTTATTATTATTATTATTATATTTTAACAATGACATTGTGATATTATGAATAAGTCTAGTGCCATACAATTTGGTACAATAAGTGCCACAACACGCAAGCGAGTTGTGGTTGGTGGAGAGGTGATTGTGGGCCTATGTGGGAACACTCTTCCACCATTGGGTCTTAAAATATTGTGTCTGCGTAATGTGATTCATTATAATTGGGTCTTAAAATATTATGTTTCCGTAATGTGATTCATTATAAATGATACACATGTTTCTGAAGCAGATTGACGATGGCCAGGTCTCCAAAATACTTTTTGTTCCTGTGTTTAGTTGCTGCAATTAATCTTCTTTTATTAAAACAAACGAAGAATTGTTATGGCCTCACTAATTTAGTCCATTACATCAAATATTTGGGTTTTAGTTATTAAAAAATACTATGCTCACAATATTTTAATAATAAATTTTAAATAAAAACGTACGTGTGAATATGTTAGCGAAACGTAGTTTCCTTAAGGCCGGAAAAATAACCACTCAAAGATTCTGAACTTATCTTGTCGGTGGCTGAAAAAATGACAATATTAGAAGACTTGAGGGATTGACCATTGTGAATGGCTCTCACACTTCACACTCTGTCTAAGAGCAAGCTAGGAATTGCTCTTGCTTATTACTTGCATCTGCTCTGCCCCTACGCACTCTTAAACTCCCATAACAAAGCCAACTTCTGCCACTTTATGCACTGCTCCACCTTGTAAAATGCTTGCACTCTTTGTTAGAGTAGTTTGAGAATTGTTGTTTGTAGTTTTTTGAAATACGTATGGGTGAAAAAGTGTGTAAAAATATATGTAATGATGTTTAAAATGTAAAAATGTAAGTTTGACATTGATGACCAAACATGCCCTATTTAGAAGTTAGAGTTACTTATTGTTATGTTTAGTATTGTTACATACTGATACTCTGAACAATCAAGCTAAGGAGTAAAGCTGCCGTCCAAAGTTTCAGACTCTAGTACATTATAAGATACATGATATGAACACTTATCTGAAACGTGTCAAATCCAGTGGATTGAAGTACTAGACTCAAGCCAAAACCAAGTCGATGGTTGTGATTGTGAGTAGTATGGTTCAAGAAAATCTTTAAATTTCCTCCAAGAAAAAAAATGAAAAATGAAAAAACCTTATGGTGCACACCTGTAAGGTCACGAGAAGTTGCAATCGAGATAAATGAAAATTGGTAGTATGTCACTATTTTTCTAAGCACAAATATGTTTTCCAGGTTTCCAGGGATCAAAATCCAGACTTTTCTAGCAAAGTTCGCAGGGTCCATTTCTAGTAAAGTTCGCAGGGTCCAGACACTGTTTAAAGTTTGACTCTTCATCTGTAAGCATTAGTAAAGAGTCATCAGAATATCCAGATTCTCAAAAAAGCAATTATGAGTTATCTTTGCTATCGGAAAGGGAATAATGCAAGGTTAGTTTCTTTTGCTCTTAGACATTATTATTATTATTATTATTATTATTATTATTATTGTAACGGCCTTCCAAGCTTGCTTTCAAGTCTTTTAAGCGGTGCACTCTAATTTGTTAGGATGATTTGTTGTTATTATTACTATTATTATATTCTAACAATGACATTCTGATATTACGAATAAGTCTAGTGCCATACAATTTGGTACAATAAGTGCCACAACAAGCAGGCGAGTTGTGGTTGGTGGAGAGGTGATTGTGGGCCTATGTGGGAACACTCTTCCACCACTGGGTCTTAAAATATTGTGTCTACGTAATGTGATTCATTATAATTGGGTCTTAAAATATTGTGTTTCCGTAATGTGATTCATTATAAATGATACACATGTTTTGAAGCAGATTGATGATGGCTAGGTCGCCAAAATACTTTTTGTTCCTGTGTTTAGTTGCTGCAATTAATCTTCTTTTATTAAAACAAACAAAGAATTGTTATGGCCTCACTAATTTAGTCCATTACATCAAATATTTGGGTTTTAATTATTAAAAAATACTATGCTCACAATATTTTAATAATAAATTTTAAATAAAAACGTACGTGTCAATATGTTAGTGAAACGTAGTTTCCTTAAGGCCGGAAAAACATCCACTCAAAGATTCTGAACTTATCTTCTCGGTAGCTGAAAAAACGACAATAATAGAAGACTTGAGGGATTGACCATTGTGAATGGCTCTCACACTTCACACTCCGTTTAAGAGCAAGCCAGGAATTGCTCTTGCTTATTACTTGCATCAGCTTTGCCTCTGCGCACTCTTAAACTCCCACAACAAAGCCAACTTCTGCCACTTTATGCATTGCTCCACCTTGTAAAATGAGTGCACTCTTTGTTAGAGTAGTTTGAGAATTGTTGTTTGTAGTTTTTGAAAATACGTATGGGTAAAAAAGTGTGTAAAAATATATGTAATGATGTTTAAAATGTAAAAATGTAAGTTTGACATTGATGACCAAACAAGCCCTATTTAGAAGTTAGAGTTACTTATTGCTATGTTTAGTATTGTGACATACTGATACTTTCAACAATCAAGCTAAGGAGTAAAGCATCCGTCCAAAGTTTCAGACTCTAGTACATTATAAGATACATGATATGAACACTTATCTGAAACATGTCAAATCCAGTGGATTGAAGTACTGGACTCAAGCCAAAACCAAGTCAATGGTTGTGATTGTGAGTAGTATGGTTCAAGAAAATCTTTATATTTCATCCAAGAAAAAAATAAAAAATGAAAAAACCTCATGGTGCACACCTGTAAGGTCATGGGAAGTTGCATTTGAGATAAGTGAAAATCGGTAGTATGTCACTATTTTTCTAAGCACAAATATGTTTTCCAATTTTCTAGGGATCAAAATCCAAACTTTTCTAGTAAAGTTCGCAAGGTCCATACACAATTTAAAGTTTGATTCTTCATCGGTAAGCATTAGTTAAGAGTCATCAGAATATCTAGATTCTCAAAAAAGCAACTATGAGTTATCTTTGCTATCAGCAAGGGAATAATGCAAGGTTAATTTCTTTTGCTCTTAGACATTATTATTATTATTATTATTATTATTATTATTACAACGGCATTCCAAGCTCGCTTTCAAGTCTTTTAAGCAGTGAACTCTAATTTGTTAGGACGATTTCTTGTTATTATTATTATTATTATTATTATTATATTTTAACAATGACATTGTGATATTATGAATAAGTCTAGTGCCATACAATTTGGTACAATAAGTGCCACAACTCGCAAGCGAGTTGTGGTTGGTGGAGAGGTGATTGTGGGCCTATGTGGGAACACTCTTCCACCATTGGGTCTTAAAATATTCTATCTACGTAATGTGATTCATTATAATTGGGTCTTAAAATATTATGTTTCCGTAATGTGATTCATTATAAATGATACACATGTTTCTAAAACAGATTGACGATGGCCAGGTCTCCAAAATACTTTTTGTTCCTGTGTTTAGTTGCTGCAAGTAATCTTCTTTTATTAAAACAAACAAAGAATTGTTATGGCCTCACTAATTTAGTCCATTACATAAAATATTTGGGTTTTAGTTATTAAAAAATACTATGCTCACAATATTTTAATAATAAATTTTAAATAAAAACGTACGTGTCAATATGTTAGTGAAACGTAGTTTCCTTAAGGCCGGAAAAATAACCACTCAAAGATTCTGAACTTATCTTGTCGATGGCTGAAAAAACGACAATATTAGAAGACTTGAGGGATTGACCATTGTGAATGGCTCTCACACTTCACACTCTGTCTAAGAGCAAGCTAGGAATTGCTCTTGCTTATTACTTGCATCAGCTCTGCCCCTACGCACTCTTAAACTCCCATAACAAAGCCAACTTCTGCCACTTTATGCACCGCTCCACCTTGTAAAATGCGTGCACCCTTTGTTAGAGCAGTTTGAGAATTGTTGTTTGTAGTTTTTGAAAATAAGTATGGGTAAAAAAGTGTGTAAAAATATATGTAATGATGTTTAAAATGTAAAAATGTAAGTTTGACATTGATGACCAAACAGGCCCTATTTAGAAGTTAGAGTTACTTATTGTTATGTTTAGTATTGTTACATACTGATACTTTCAACAATCAAGCTAAGGAGTAAAGCATCCGTCCAAAGTTTCAGACTCTAGTACATTATAAGATACATGATATGAACACTTATCGGAAACGTGTCAAATCCAGCGGATTGAAGTACTCGACTCAAGCCAAAACCAAGTCAATGGTTGTGATTGTGAGTAGTATGGTTCAAGAAAATCTTTATATTTCTTCCAAGAAAAAAATAAAAAATGAAAAAACCTTATGGTGCACACCTGTAAGGTCATGGGAAGTTGCATTTGAGATAAATGAAAATTGGTAGTATTTCACTATTTTTCTATGCACAAATATGTTTTCCAATTTTCTAGGGATCGAAATCCAGACTTTTCTGGTAAAGTTTGCAGGTTCCATACACAGTTTAAAGTTTGATTCTTCATCGGTAAGCATTAGCTAAGAGTCATCAGAATATCTAGATTCTCAAAAAAGCAATTATGAGTTATCTTTGCTATCAGCAAGGGAATAATGCAAGGTTAATTTCTTTTGCTCTTAGACATTATTATTATTATTATTCTTATTATTATTATTATTATAACGGCATTCCAAGCTCGCTTTCAAGTCTTTTAAGCGGTGAACTCTAATTCGTTAAGACGATTTGTTGTTATTATTATTATTATTATTATATTCTGAAAATGACTTTATGATATTTTGAATAAGTCTAGTGCCATGCAATTTGGTACAATAAGTGCCACAACTCGTAGGCGAGTTGTGGTTGGTGGAGAGGTGATTGAGGGTCTATGTGGGAACGCTCTTCCACCATTGGGTCTTAAAATATTGTGTCTACGTAATGTGATTCATTATAATCGGGTCTTAAAATATTGTGTTTCCGTAATGTGATTCATTGTAAATGATACACATGTTTCTGAAGCAGATTGAAGATGGCCAGGTCTCCAAAATATTTTTTGTTCCTGTGGTTAGTTGCTGCAATTAATCTTCTTTTATTAAAACAAACAAAGAATTGTTATGGCCTCACTAATTTAGTCCATTACATCAAATAGTAGGGTTTTAATTATTAAAATACACTATGCTCACAATATTTTAATAATAAATTTTAAATAAAAACGTTTGTGTCAATATGTCAGTGAAACGTAGCTTTCTCAAGGCCAGAAAAATAACCACTCAAAGATTCTGAACTTATCTTGTCGGTGGCTGAAAAAACGACAATATTAGAAGACTTGAGGGATTGACCATTGTGAATGGCTCTCACACTTCACACTCTGTTTAAGAGCAAGCCAGGAATTGCTCTTGCTTATTACTTGCATCTGCTCTGCCACTGCGCCCTCTTAAACTCCCATAACATAGCCAACTTCTGCCACTTTATGCATTGCTCCACCTTGTAGAATGTGTGCACTCTTTGGTAGAGTAGTTTGAGAATTGTTGTTTGTACTTTTTTGAAATACGTATGGGTAAAAAAGTGTGTAAAAATATATGTAATGATGTTTAAAATGTAAAAATGTAAGTTTGACATTAATGACCAAACAGGCCCATTTAGAAGTTTGAGTTACTTATTGTTATGTTTATTATTGTCACATACTGATACTTTGAACAATCAAGCTAAGGAGTAAAGCTTTTGTCCAAAGTTTCAGACTCTAGTACATTATAAGTTACATGATATGAACACTTATCTGAAACGTGTCAAATCCGGTGGACTGAAGTACTGGACTCAAGCCAAAACCAAGTCAATGGTTGTGATTGTGAGTAGTATGGTTCAAGAAAATCTTTTTATTTCATCCAAGAAAAAAATAAAAAATGAAAAAACCTTATGGTGCACACCTGTAAGGTCATGGGATGTTGCATTTGAGATAAATGAAAATTGGTAGTATGTCACTATTTTTCTAAGCACAAATATGTTTTCCAATTTTCTAAGGACCAAAATCCAGACTTTTCTGGTAAAGTTCGCAGGGTCCAGACACAGTTTAAAGTTTGATTCTTCATCGGTAAGCATTAGTTAAGAGTCATTAGAATATCCAGATTCTCAAAAAAGCAATTATGAGTTATCTTTGCTATCGGCAAGGGAATAATGCAAGGTTAGTTTCTTTTGCTCTTAGACATTATTATTGTTATTATTATTATTATTATTATAACGGCCTTCCAAGCTCGCTTTCAATCCTTTTAAGCGTGAACTCTAATTTGTTAGGACGATTTGTTGTTGTTATTATTATTATTATATTCTAACAATGACATTGTGATATTATGAATAAGTCTTGTGCCATACAATTTGGTACAATAAGTGCCACAACTCACAGGCGAGTTGTTGTTGGTGGAGAGGTAATTGTGGGTCTATGTGTGAACACTCTTCCACCATTGGGTCTTAAAATATTGTGTCTACACAATGTGATTCATTATAATTGGGTCTTAAAATATTGTGTTTCCGTAATGTGATTCATTATAAATGATACACATGTTTCTGAAGCAGGTTGAAGATGGCCAGGTCTCCGAAATACTTTTTGTTCCTTTGTTTAGTTGCTGCAATTAATCTTCTTTTATTAAAACAAACATAGAATTGTTATGGCCTCACTAATTTAGTCCATTACATCAAATATTTGGGTTTTAAATCTTAAAAAATACTATGCTCACAATATTTTAATAATAAATTTTAAATAAAAAAGGTATGTATCAATATGTCAGTGAAACGTATCTTTCTCAAGGCCGGAAAAACATCCACTTAAAGTTTCAAAACTTATCTTGTCGGTGGTTGAAAAAACGACAATATTAAAAGACTTGAGGGATTGACCATTGTGAATGGCTCTCAGACTTCACACCCTGTTTAAGAGCAAGCTAGGAATTGCTCTTGCTTATTACTTGCATCTGCTCTGCCTCTGCACACTCTTAAACTCCCATAACAAAGCCAACTTCTGCCACTTTATGCATTGCTCCACCTTGTAAAATGCGTGCACTCTTTGTTAGAGTAGTTTGAGAATTGTAGTTTGTAGTTTTTTGAAATACATATGAGTAAAAAAGTTGTAAAAATATATGTAATTATGTTTAAAATGTAAAAATGTGAGTTTGACATTGATGACCAAACAAGCCCTATTTAGAAGTTAGAGTTACTTATTGTTATGTTTAGTATTGTTACATACTGATACTCTGAACAATTAAGCTAAGGAGTAAAGCTTCCGTCCAAAGTTCAGACTCTAGTACATTATAGGATACATGATATGAACACTTATCTGAAACGTGTCAAATCCAGTGGACTGAAGTACTGGACTCAAGCCAAAACCAAGTTAATGGTTGTGATTATGAGTAGTATGGTTCAAGAAAATCTTTTTATTTCTTCCAAGAAAAAAATAAAAAATAAAAAACCTTATGATGCACACCTGTAAGGTCATAGGAAGTTGCATTTGAGATAAATGAAAATTGGTAGTATGTCACTATTTTTCTAAGCACAAATATGTTTTCCAATTTTTCGGGGATCAAAATCCAGACTTTTCTGGTAAAGTTCGCAGGGTCCAGCCACAGTTTAAAGTTTGATTCTTCATCGGTAAGCATTAGTTAAGAGTAATCAGAATATCCAAATTCTCAAAAAAGCAATTATGAGTTATCTTTGCTATCAGCAAGGGAATAATGCAAGGTTATTTTCTTTTGCTCTTTGACATTATTATTAGTATTATTATAACGGCCTTCCAAGCTCGCTTTCAAGTCTTTTAAGCGGTGAACTCTAATTTGTTAGGACGATTTGTTGTTATTATTATTATTATTATATTCTTACAATGACATTGTGATATTATGAATAAGTCTAGTGCCATACAATTTGGTACAATAAGTGCCACAACTCGCAGGCGAGTTGTGGTTGGTGGAGAGGTGAAAGTGGGTCTATGCGGAAACACTCTTCCCCCATTGGGTCTTAAAATATTGTGTCTACGTAATGTGATTCATTATAATTGGGTCTTTAAATATTGTGTTTTCGTAATGTGATTCATTATAAATGATACACACGTTTTTGAAGTAGATTGAAGATGGCCAGGTCTGCAAAATACTTTTTGTTCCTGTGTTTAGTTGCTGCAATTAATCTTCTTTTATTAAAACAAACAAAGAATTGTTATGGCCTCACTAATTTAGTCCCTTACATCAAATATTTGGGTTTTAATTATTAAAAAATATTATGCTCACAATATTTTAATAATAAATTTTAAATAAAAATGTACGTGTCAATATGTCAGTGAAACATAGCTTTCTCAAGGCCGGGAAAATATCCACTCAAAGATTCTGAACTTATCTTGTCGGTGGCTGAAAAAGCGACAATATTAGAAGAGTTGAGGGGTTGACCATTGTGAATGGCTCTCACACTTCACACTCTGTTTAAGAACAAGCCAGGAATTGTTGTTATTATTATTATTATATTCTAACAATGACATTGTGATATTATGAATAAGTCTAGTGCCATACAATTTGGTACAATAAGTGCCACAACTCGCAGGCGAGTTGTGGTTGGTGGAGAGGTGATTGTGGGTCTATGTGGGAACACTCTTCCACCATTGGGTCTTCAAATATTGTGTCTACGTAATGTGATTCATTATAATTGGGTCTTAAAATATTGTGTTTCCGTAATGTGATTCACTATAAATGATAAACATGTTTCTGTAGCAGATTGAAGATGGCCAAGTCTCCAAAATACTTTTAGTTCCTGTGTTTAGTTGCTGCTATTAATCTTCTTTTATTGAAACAAACAAAGAATTGTTATGGCCTCACTAATTTAGTCCATTACATCAAATATTTGGGTTTTAATTATTAAAAAATACTATGCTCACAATATTTTAATAATAAATTTTAAATAAAAACGTACGTGTCAATATGTCAGTGAAACGTAGCTTTCTCAAGGCCGGGAAAATATCCACTCAAAGATTCTGAACTTATCTTGTCGGTGGCTGAAAAAACGACAATATTAGAAGAGTTGAGGGATTGACCATTGTGAATGGCTCTCATACTTCACACTCTGTTTAAGAGCAAGCCAGGAATTGTTGTTGTTATTATTATTATTATATTCTAACAATGACATTGTGATATTATGAATAAGTCTAGTGCCGTACAATTTGGTACAATAAGTGCCACAACTCGCAGGCGAGTTGTGGTTGGTGGAGAGGTGATTGTGGGTCTATGTGAGAACACTCTTCCACCATTGGGTCTTAAAATATTGTGTCTACGTAATGTGATTCATTATAATTGGGTCTTAAAATATTGTGTTTCCGTAATGTGATTCGTTATAAATGATACACATGTTTCAGCTATTTGACACATTAGAAATACATAAAACTCTGTTTCCAAATTTTGAAAATGTTTAAAACTAATATTTCCACTAAATTTATATCACCAAATTTTATTTTAAAATTTTTAATATATATTTTAAATCAATTTAATTGTGTACTATGATTTTTCATTTTAATAAAATTTAGGGTCTTAATTTTCTTAATAATATAAAAGAGTTGTGTACTGTGATTAGTTGTTTACTATGGTTCAACCACATGTTAGTATCAAGATATGAATCATAAGCTTGGTCATATACCTTAAATGTTTGAGAATGATTAGAGAGAGAGAGAGAGAGAGAAAGTGAGAGGAAAAAGTAAAGAAAAAAAAAACAAAAAAGAGTGACATTGCATTTGGAAAGGAGGGAGGGAAGTGAAAGAGAAGGGAAATGACAAGAGAGATAGTTGTTCCTTAATTTGGCTTCAAGTGGTCCAGGAGAGAAGAAAAGGAAAGAAATCATTTCTCCGACACCCAAAATTTTCCAATCCGCCCAATTTAGTCAGATTTGATGAGCAACATTGGAATTTAAATACAGTATTTTTTTTTTTGTTTTTTAAAAAAAGGACGAAGAAAAGTGGAGCTCACATTCACGTCGGCGCAAAAGTTACATTTTTATAATTCAAAATTACATTTTTGCCCATAACACTTATTGCCCTTACATTCACGTGGGCGCAAAAGTTAAAAACATATATTTTTCTTTTGATTCCCTTTTGTCTTTGCAAATGAAAGGAACTCTTTTCTTCTCTCATCTCCTTATTTCCAAACATGCATGAGAGAATTGCATTTTTTTTTTCCTCATGTGCAACTAAACAAAGACGGAGAGATGAGAGTGACTAGTCATGTCCTGCGTTGGGGAGGGGGAGATAAAAAGTAAAGAATTCGAAAGAGTAAAAAAAGTAGTAGAGAAATTAGAAAAGTAAAAATTTTCAAGCCAAATTGCATTTCACCCGAAATTCAAATACTAGTTGGTATTTATGACTTTTGATTGGAGTTTGTGGTGTACTTTTATATTAGAACCCATTTTTCCTCTCTTTTGTGTGTATGTGTGAGTTTGTTTCTCAATAAAAAAAAAAAAAAAAATCTATTAGTTATTTTTCTCAACTATCTTAGGTAAGAGTTGGCTTTAGGGGATCAAATTGGCCAGTTTTGAAAATTTTTAGATCTGATTGGCATTAGTCCAAATCTTAAGGTATATTAATGGAATATAATTTATTTTTAACAACAATGAGTAAATAGACATTCTGAAAAAGAAAATTAATTGAAATTAATCCAAACAAATAATTAATCAACCAAAAATATAGCTTTTAATAAGAAAATAAAAAATCACACGAACCTAAATAATAAGCATTTAAGGTGAAGAATTAAGATCAATCTACTGAGAGACGAATACCAAAAACCTCAAAACTTAAAACTTCAAGATTTATAGAATCCCCAAATTCTACTTCAGAACCAAACCAAATTCAACAAATTTATATATAACATACCAAATAAAAATGTATCGTTCCTTGGACTGGAAGACATAGGTTGCATCTTTGATTTTTTTTTTTTCCAAAAAAATATAAATGTTTTATCTGCCATGTACAATATAAAAAAATAATTAGTAGAAATTTCAACCCAAAAACCAAACCCACAGTTATTAACGTGAGTCTAACATACCAAATAAAAATTTATCGTTCCTTAGGTTGGAAGACATAGGTTGCATCTTTGATTTTTCTTCAAAAAAATAGAGATGTTTTATCCGCCATGTACAATATAAAAAAATAATTAGTAGAAATTTCAATTCAAAAACCAAACCCATGATGATCAACGTGAGTCTTTCTCTTTTTTTTTTTTAACTTTAGTTGTTTTTTTTTTTTTTTTTTTTGAGTCCTATCATAATTTTGTATTTATATAGATTATCAACGTTTGAGTTTGAGTTTAAGTTGGACTTGTTAGAGAGATAGAGTTTCACTCCTTGTTAAGTTTTGATTAAACAAAAATAATTTTATTTTAAAAAAATGATAATGATGAGTTTGAGTTTAAGTTGGATTTATTATAAAGATAGAGTTTCACTCCTAGTTAAGTTTGAACTAAAAAAATAATTTTATTTAAAATAAAAATAATTTTATTTAAATATTGTGCTGATGTAGAAAATTGTAAGAGTTTCAGAAGTTTCGGTTTTATATATATACTAGCATTATGTCCATGCGATGCACGGCTTAATCAAAATTCATATGTAGATAATTTTATAATTAATTTACTTAAATTAAATAATAAAATAGAAAATAAAAATAAATGAATATTTTTCTTTTAAGTTATAATAATGAATGCGTATTGTGTGAGACTATAATAATAATAATAATAATAATAATAATAATAATACCCAAAATGAGATTAATACAATTCATTATTTTTTTTGTGAAGTTAATTATATATTAATGATGGGTTTGGATTAAAAAAAAAATCAACTAAACAAAATGATGGCGCTGCGATCCATTTATTTTGGAGATAGGATTTTATTTACTCTTAATAATAAAAGGATTAGATGAAGAATTTGGATTGTAATCAATTTATCAACTTAGAAATTATAGGAGAATAAGATAAGAAAAAAAAATTACATCTTTTTTTTCAATAAAAGAAAGTACAAAAATTTCCGTACACACACTACTTGACTGTTCAGAATTTGCCACATCATTATCATTTTTTTAAAATAAAATTATTTTTGTTTAGTCCAAACTTAACAAGGAATGAAACTTTAACTCTATAACAATTTCAACTTAAACTCAAACTCATCATTATCATTTAAAAAAAAAAAAAAAAAATTTTGTTTAGTCCAAACTTAATAAGAAGTGAAACTCTATCTCTCTAACAAGTCTAACTTAAACTCAAACTCAAACGTTGATAATTTATTTCCAAATTTGTAAGGTTAATCATGAACCCTATAAAAGCAGTGCAAACCCCAATATATATTTTTTTTAAAGTCGAATAGAGGTATGAGCTATTCTTCTATTATTTTCTTCTCATCTATTTTGTTAAAAAAATTTATTTTACGGGTTTTCATGTATTTTTTTAAAAAGTAATTTTCATACGTCAACTACCAAACTCTCTTTAGCCATTTTTAACAAGATAAAAAAGCTTGCAATAATTGAAATTTAAGGTTGCTGCTACTATATATGTCTTTACTTCACCTCATGATATGGAAGTATGTTAAAATTTAAAACTTATTACTTTATGGGTTTATGTAATAGTGCATTTTGTCAAAAGATTAGCCAATTACATAAAATAATGGCATAAGTTTCTAACATTGAATTATATATGTCCTAAAAAATTATAACCACACTAAAAAAAAAAATCTCACAAATATAAATAAACTGAAATTGGGCCAAAGAAGCTTTCACATCGGCTGACCAACACACATTAACACACTAGATAAACCCTTGTCTCCAAACTCCCACGTAGAGACAAAAGCCACTCTATTTTAAAGAGAGTATCATAAGACGAACTCCTAGGTGCAGACAAAAGTCACTCAATTTATTGAGATTATTATATGTTGCTAAATCATTAGCTTGAACCATTCGTTTTTTTCGACAATTAAGCATTTTGTGTGTGAAAATATGTCAATTAAGCTACAATATTCTTCTCAAAAAAAAAAATTAAGCTATAATACTTTTAGTTTTGACTAACACATATTATTAGAATTAGTATATGTTCTTATATTATTCATATAACAAATATGAATTCCTAAATAAATAATGAAATTTGCTTTTTTGTTTTTTAGGGAGTGTACATATATAAAAAGATAATGCACTGTGACCGTGTAAACCACAAAATAAGGAAGATTCGCTGGAATCTTATATATATGCGCTAAATCTTACTAAATTATTAGGTCCAAATAAAAAAGAGAAGACCTCTGTCAGTTCATTTATCCAGTATTGCTGTAAAACTTGACATATATATTTCAATAAGTTATTTTCTTTGGATTAAGTAATATGTTTGAGTTTAGTGAGAGAGTGTAATTAAGTTTGTGCGTGTGTGTTTAACAATTAGTTTGTTTTTCATGTGAGGATAAGATCTATTCTCATTTCTTAAGAGCTAAAGAACTGTCTCGTACATAAAGCATCTATTTCGATTGTTTGATTAAAATTGATTTTAAAAGGTTTTTGTTTTAAATATATAGATAACCGTGTCTGTGATCAAATGTATTATCAGTTTTTTTTAAAGACATAAAACCTTTTAAAATCAGTTTTGTAAATATCTATTTTAATTTTTGAGTATCAAATATAATGTCTAAAGTAATTTCATTTTTAAAATGTTTATTCCTTTCTAGTTTCTTTTTTCTTTTTTCTTGCAGGCTTTTTTGTTTTAATTTTTATTTTACTATGTGCATTTTTTTGAAAGAAAGAAGTAAAAAAATTGTAGTGTCAAACGTTACTCTATTTTTTTATTTTTTATTTTTTGGAGAAACAACGTTACTCTATTTAATTGTTAAGAATTTCAAATTTTAAGAATTATATATATATATATATATACTATATATAAGAGGATTCCTCTCTTTCAACTAAACTTTTTTATGATTCAAAAATACTCTCATTAATAAAGAGTTACTTCATTTAGAAATAGGGTAAAAAATGTCAAATAATAATTTTTTTTTGGCTGAATAAATAACAAATTTCATTTTGAGTTCAAAAAGAGAACTCCTAAAATTTAGGATTTTTTTCCCTTCACGTTCAAAAAAGAAATTACAGTTACTGTTTATCTCTAAAGTTTATCATTTTTATTTGTTAACTTTTTTTTTTCTAAATTATAATTGTGGGGGCTGGATTTGAGCACTTTGCCTAAGGGATAAGTGGACTTAAGCCCAACAAGCCCAATACAATAAAGAGTGTAACAATAGCTGAAGATGATTTAAAGAATGAAAAAGTAATACGAATATGGACTTAGGCAAGCAATTCAGTCCTCGGCACTAGTCCGAGGAGTTTCCACTTATTATTATTTCCTGAATGATAGTGACAATGGTTACAAAGTTAACTCAGATTGCTACAGTATTTTCTTTGGTAAAACTCTCCCTTTTTCATAGAGCTCTTTCTTCTTTATATACTACTTTCCTCCTTCATCTCCACCACACACATGCATGTCAGATCTACTGTTGTTGATCTTTGTCACATCAACCTCCTCCCAAAGCTCTTAGGTAGTAGCTGTGAGTTTGAAAAGCCACTGCTCAGGTATCACTTCCACATTTAATGCAGCCAGAGTGTTAATTGTGGAACATTTAATGTGGAGGCAGTAGCTTTTCCTAGAATTGCTCTACCGCCATGCTTTAGTGTGTTTACTTGCTGTACTTATCTTTTTCCCTGGAGTATTTTGGAAGATTGTTTTTGTCGGTAAGTCACTTTACCTCTACCTCGGCCCTAGTTAGTCGAGAACAGAATTGTCTTCGGCATGGTTTCCTGGGTTTCCATGATCACCATTGTCTTCTTCATATGCGATTATGAGTCTCGGCATGGACTTCAGGCCCAATACAGAAGGTGGATGTATATCATTGGGCTTTATAACCCCACAATAATAGATGCAAATTACTAACCTTAACTCAAAAAAATAAAAAATAAAACCTTTGAGCGTGTGCTCAGAAGCGTGTGTGTATATATATATATATATAACTTCCAGGCATTGGAATTTCCAATAGTTGGCATTCATGCTTTTCGAATATATTTTGAATTTGTATACAATATTTCGCATTTCAAGCAACATTATACCTCAAAAAAATATATTTTAATTTCAGTTAAAAAAAACTAAATATCTATAAAAATATTTCGTAATTAAAAAATTAATTATTAATTTAATCAACTTTATTAAAAAAAAAACTAAATGTCTATAAACATATTTAGTAATTAAACAATTATTAATTTAATCAACTTGATTGATTTTTAAATGATCAAAATACTCTTGGATCATAATAAACATTTCACCAGAGTGAAAAATAAACTTATTTTTTTGGGGAAAAAAATACACTCCATGCTGTCAGTTAATTTACGTGAAAAATAGAATTTAAGTTTCACATTGGTAATGAAAACACAGAAAATGCTAGAGTTAACGTACGTTGTCATTTTTTTACTAAGTTTGGGAGTTAAAATTCCCACGAGACTCACAAATAATTCGAGGGTTGGTGTAGTCTGTAAATTGCGATGGATCTTTAAAGAAATAAAACAAAAAGACGTAAGCAGTGAACGTGTTTAATTCTTTAAAAGGGGATCAATGTGATCATTTCTATTCTATCTGCAAGATGGCCGATACGAACCCTCCTCGAAATGTGATGGCTCCCAGTGAGATGGGCCGTGGTCAGACACCAAGCAGTTCCCCTGGAAATGCGCCGGAACTCGCGAGTGATCCTCTGGAGTTCAGGAAGGAAACTCTGAAGCTACTGACACAAATATTAGATGTTTTAAAATCTCTGGACAACAAAACTCCTGTCGGTGGCCGTGGCCCTGGGACATGAGACATGCTTGCAGTTGTGTGGCTACTTGATCGTCCACACAATATGGGCTGGGTTTGTATCTTTCTTACGTTTGTTGTTGCATGCAGCTGTTGTTGTTCCTTTTATCTTATTTTTCCTTGTTTTCTGGTCAATAACCCTACTTCTTCAATTATGTATGATCGACTTCCGGGATGAATGAGTAGGTGGAATGCTAGTTGTGGATTTTCTTTTCCCTACTATGTTATGAATAAAACTTTATTCAATCAAGATGAACTAGTATAGTGCTGGAGTCTACGAAAAAGAAAACAGTCGAGTACTGTCATTGCGAGATTCCAAAGGGATACATATAAACTAATAGTGGACTGCGTTCTATGAATTTTTTTTTTTGGGGGGGGGGGGGGGGGGGGGGGTTGGTCAATCGGTGCAATAGTAAAATTTGGCCTAGGAAAATAGCATAACAACCAATAAGCATCAGTCATGAAAACACAAACTCAAATTGAGTGTAGAGATAATGAGTGATACACAACAAAATTGTTACCGGTCACAATAATATCACCAACGTACACTAGTATAAAATGCAAACATCATATTGATGGAAGAGAACAGAGAAGCATCAAAATTGGAGACAAAAGCCATGACAAAATAGGAAAGCTAGATTGGTGATTAAACCAAGCTCTTAGGGATTGTTTGAGACCATAAAGAAAGTGTTGAAGTTTGCAAGCATGATTTTGTCTAATATTCATTAAGAAAAAAGTTTTAGGACCATCACCAAAAAAAAAAAAAAAAAAAAAAAAGAAAAAGAAAAAGAAGAAGAAGAAGAAGAAGAAGAAGAATCCACTACTCTTGCCATAATAACTGTCCATGTGACAAATTATAAATGGTGAAAAAAAAAGGTGGTGAATTCATATTAAAGTAACAGATATCAATCAGAGTCTACCACATGTGATAGTTAATTATAACAAAATTATGATTTTTTTATTTGATACTAAAATTACTCGACAGAAAATGCATTACTGATATCAAGCTGTGAAATGATCCAGCCATTTGAGATGGCAATGGTCAGCACAATGCGAACAGTTTTGGGCTTGAGCACAAGATAGAGTAGTCTTTGGTCTTTTTTAAGTGTATGACATTTATTGTTACTCAAACTAAAATAAGTGACCTTTAGAAGTTGATTATGCATAAAAAAAAAAAAAAAAAAAAAAAAAAGGAGACCTTTATTAGAAGTTGATGTGGTTGGATATGTGGTGGGGCCAGAGGGTAAAGACTTTGGAGATTGTATATTATAAGACATTATGTGGTGGGTATTTTTTTTTTTTTAATCAG
>NW_027070097.1:266841-284219 GCF_002906115.3 Quercus suber
AAAAAAAAAAAAAAAAAAAAAAGAAAAAGGAAAAAGAAGAAGAAGAAGAAGAAGAAGAAGAATCCACTACTCTTGCCATAATAACTGTCCATGTGACAAATTATAAATGGTGAAAAAAAAAGGTGGTGAATTCATATTAAAGTAACAGATATCAATCAGAGTCTACCACATGTGATAGTTAATTATAACAAAAATTATGATTTTTTTATTTGATACTAAAATTACTCGACAGAAAATGCATTACTGATATCAAGCTGTGAAATGATCCAGCCATTTGAGATGGCAATGGTCAGCACAATGCGAACAGTTTTGGGCTTGAGCACAAGATAGAGGTAGTCTTTGGTCTTTTTTAAGTGTATGACATTTATTGTTACTCAAACTAAAATAAGTGACCTTTAGAAGTTGATTATGCATAAAAAAAAGAAAAAAAAAAAAAAAAAAGGAGACCTTTATTAGAAGTTGATGTGGTTGGATATGTGGTGGGGCCAGAGGGTAAAGACTTTGGAGATTGTATATTATAAGACATTATGTGGTGGGGTATTATTTTTTTTTTTTAATCAGAAAACATTAACTTTGTATCTACGAAACAAAGATTACATCTTGGATAAAAGCTTGTTCAAGAAAGTAAGGAGTCTCTTCAATCCAAGTTGAGAAATCAATAATACAAAAAAGCATACTTAGCTAAAACGTGAGCCGGTGTATTTTTTGCCCACCCCACACGAGAGAAATCAACTCTATGAATATCATGTAAAGATGAAAGAATGCCATAAATCATTGGAGCCACCAATGCAAGGGGCATGTTTACTTAGCCAAAGCCTGGGGCACTATCAATGAATCACCTTCAATGATAAACTCATGAATGCACACACAGTACAAGAAAAAATCTATTTTGCAACAAATAAGCATTATAGTGGCAATAAGCATGGATACATGAGTATATTATTTTTTGTTGCAATATGCACTTAAAAATACTAATATATTGCAATATTATTTGGACAAAATTTAACTACAAAATTGGTTGTAATCTAAAGTTATATAACTTTACTCAATAAGATAAACATTATCACATATTTTGAAAATCCAACCATTAAGGGTGTGTTTGTTTCAGTGTAAAACACTTTCAGGAAATTATTTTACACCCTTGTATGTGTTTGGCAGTTACGGAAAATTCGGTCAACGGAAAATCATTTACACTTTGACCGGAAAATAAGCCACTTTGAACGTAATATCATTTACGCTTTGATTTTACCTTCAAACCATTTCTGGAAATCACACTTGGATAGAGAGAGCTCGAGCACACTCCTCACACGGTGCAAAACCCATCTCCAAGCTACCTTCAAACCATTTCCACCAAAAAAAAAAAAAAGAAAAAGAAAAAGAAAAAGAAAAAAAAACAAAAACAAAAAGATTCGCACACAACCCCAAATCGCGCACAACCCCAGATCGTACCACAACCCCAGATTGCGCACAACCCAAGATCGTACCACCACACCCAACCCCTGATCGCACTGGCACACCCAACCCCTGACCGCACTAGCGAGATCGCGTCGCCTGAAGCACCGACGAAATCGTGCCGCCTAAAGCACCACCGAGATTGATCACTTTCTCTTCCTCCCTCTCTCTCCATTTGACCGAATTTTTGAGTTTAATGAATGTTTTGTTTTGATTTTTGTTTCTTTTAAGTTTATATATTGAAATTTTGTATTATGAAATTTGTTTGGAAGCTGAGAAAATGTGAGAAACTTGTAAGAAAATAACATTTTTAGTATGCAACCAAACACTTGAAAATATTTTCTTTTCTTGAAAATATTTTCATCTAAAAATATTTTACACTTGGAAAATATTTTACACTGAAACAAATGCACCCTAAATTGCATATTTTTTACACTCTTAATACACATGTCAAATTTTATGTCAACTAGATATTATATATTATATGATTTATAAGCTTATATTTTATGCATAATTTTAAACTCAAAAATTAGCAATTTAAACAATTCATTAATGACATAGTTATTGATCTTTAATTTTTTAGAAATTTTGCAAATATGGAGAATATAAGAAAATGATGTAATCCGATAGTGGAATTCTTAAAATTCACTTCCAATAAAAAAATATTGAGTAAATTTATAATTTTAGATTACAACTAATTTTATAACTAAACTTTGTCTATATTATTTTATTTGTTGCAATAACTTTTCTGAAAACACTAATCCCCTTCCTGTGTTTTATTTTCCCCAATTTTTCGTTACCCTTTAACTTTGTTTTCACACCCTTTTAACGAAATCCTTTTCTTCTTTGGTCACAAAGACACTCCCTGTTCAATTTCAAATCTCTCTCTCATTTGTCCCAAAAAAATAAAATAAAATAAAATAAAATCTCTCTTTCTTTGCGAATTCTGAGAGTCTTAGAGAAAGAAAGAGAGATGAGCCAGAAGCCTTTGATACACCGAATTTCAATTCCATAGCTGCCTCCAGAAGCTTCCTTCCATCAACAAAAAAGTTCACCTACAGTTACGACTTCAGCATGTCCTTTCCTCTCTTTCTCTGCCACCTATCTTGATTCCTTTTTTGTTTCACCAATTTCCTGTTTGGATCTCCAAACAACCTAAGAAGATTTATATTTTGTTCACTAAAATTAGGGGAAATTGAAGAAAATGAAGTTTCAATGCTTCATTTCTTTGTGACTGATTCATTGTATTTTGATTTGTTGCCCATGGCTACTTGGCGAAATCCATGTAAAGAAACGGATTGCAATTTATTTTGTATTTAGGGTATTTTTACACCCGAAAATATTTTACACTGAAAACAAACGCTCCATAATTAACCAAGCTTGGCCACTTGGGAATATTTTGGGAAAACCGTACCAAGAGTGGCCACCAACAAATTAACTTTGAGGCTTTGTAGCTCTTTTTGACTGAAGAAGGTAGAATTGATATTATGGTGTCCGTTTGGATACAACTTATTGTTATGAAAACTGATTGTTGCTGAATACACTGTAACAAAATAATTTTTAAATGTATGAATAGTACTGTGGGACCCATTTTTAATACATTTTTTCTGAATAAAGTGGTTGTGGGTCCCATGAACTGTGCGTGTGACAGTGACATTTGTCTCATGAACAGTAAATTTGATCCCTAAACGCGTGAAAGCAAAAAAAAAAAAAAAAAAAAAAAAAAAAAAAAAAAAAAAAAAAAAAAAAGAAAAAAAAAAAAGAGAAAACATGTCGCAAGATTCAGTGGAAACGCTGAATCCAACCCCACACATTAAAATGGCAAAAGTACAAAAGATATAAGAATAGGGTCTTGAGCCACAACAGGCCTATCCGCCTAGGCTACAGGACACAGAAAACAAGGTAAACACTGCCCAAACAGAAGACATGACTAAAGAAACGATAAAAAATTGAAAAAAGTTACGGCAGACCAAAAAAATGACTAGGGTGCGTTTAGGATATCGTTTATTTTACTGAAAATTAAAAAACAATAAAAAAGTTAGTGTTCATATGTCTTAATGCACTGTCGTGTCCCATGACAGTGCACCAAGCACTGGTCAAAAAAAAAAAAAAAAAAGAGAAAATGTGTCGCAAGATTCAACGGAACCGCTGAATCCAACCCCACACATTAAAATTGGCAAAGTACAAAGTTTTAAGAATAGGGTCTTGAGCACACAACAGGCCTATCCGCCTAGGCTACAGGACAAGAAAAGGTACACTTGCCACAAACAGAAAGACATGACTAAAGAAACGAATAAAATTTTGAAAAAGTTGCGGCAGACCAAAAAAATGACTAGGGTGCGTTTGGATTCGTTTATTTTACTGAAAATTAAAAACAATAAAAAAGTTATTGTTCATATGTCTTAATGCACTGTTCGTGTCCCATGAACAGTGCACCAAGCACTGGTCAAAAAAAAAAAAAGAGAAAACGTGTCGCAAGATTCAGCGGAAACGCTGAATCCAACCCACACATTAAAATTGGCAAAAGTACAAAAGTATAAGAATAGGGTCTTGAGCCACAACAGGCCTATCCACCTAGGCTACAGGACAAGAAACAGGGTAAACACTGCCACAACAAGAAGACATGACTAAAGAAAACGAATAAAAATTGAAAAAAGTTGCGGCAGACCAAAAAAATGACTAGGGTGCGTTTGGATATCGTTTATTTTACTGAAAATTAAAAACAATAAAAAAAGTTAGTGTTCATATGTCTTAATGCACTGTTCATGTCCCATGAACAGTGCACCAAGCACTGGTAAAAAAAAAAAAAAAACCGCAAAATGTGGACGTGAGAGACGTAATCCAAACGTACCTCCATTTGGATTGTGTCCACATCTCAACGCGTCTGCATTTTCCCTTTTTTTTTTTTTTTTTTTTACATTTTCCTCTTCTTCTTTTTTTTTAACAGAAGCGCATTTATGGCTTCTTTTGTGGTTCCCGTGCACTGTTCACGGGACCCACAAACCTCTTTTTTCAACAAAACTTTCATTAAAAATAGGTTCCATGACACTATTCACACATTTTAAAATAATTTTGTTACAGTGTTTTTAGATTTAAGCAAAATAAGCGGTATCCAAACGCATACTAAATGTGCGTTTGGGTATAGACAAAAAATGAAAATATTTCACTATTTAGCTTATTTTTACTATTATTTATGGGCCTCACTGCACTTTTTGACGCTATTCATGAGCTTACTGTACTATTTCAACTAACTTTTACCTTTATCTACAGTAGTTTCAGCAATAATTTTTCAGTTTCAGCAAAATAAGAAGTATCCAAACACAACCTTAGTGTGCGTTTGGATTAGGATGAAAAATGAAAATTATTTCATTACTCAACTTATTTTTGCTATTATTTATGGGCCCCACTGCATTTTTTGACACTATTCATGGCCCTACTGTACTATTTCAACTAACTTTTACCTTTATCTACCGTACTTTCAGCAATAATTTTTCAGTTTCAGCAAAATAAGTGGTATCCAAACACACCATAAAGTAAAGAATAAAAAATTGAAAAAGCTGTCTTAGACCAAATCATGTCCTCTGGTTGGTCATCAATGTTTGATACTCATGCATGAGAGACCTTGCATTACGTAAAATAGCCTTTGGGTGAGCTTGGGTATCCTCAAAACAAAACTTGTTCCTAGCGTTCCATATAGCCCACGTTATCATCGCCCATTCTGTCAACTCATCCCGAGTCAGTCGTTGCAGCATGCTACGAGTTAACAGGAAAAAATCAGGGATGACCGTTGAGCTCTTCTGTATTTTACCTCTGACCAATGCCCAAACATTGTGAGCGAACGGGCATTCCCAAAGGATGTGCACACTTGTTTCGGCTTGCTGGTTACACATGCTACATGTCGAAGCTATGTGCACTCTCTTCGTGTGAAGGTTGTCATGGGTAGGTAGTATGTTAGAGCAAGCCCGCCAAAGGAACGTACGCACTTTTGAAGGAACATTGAGGGACCACATTGCCTTCCATAGTTTTCCATCAACTATAGCATTTGAGTGGTCACTAGTTGAAGGATGTAGCACACACAAAGCCACCGGGTACGTTGATTTAATGGAGAAAACATTGGCTTTGTTCTCCTTCCATACTAGTGTATCATTTGCCTGCATGTTTGGCATGGGTATGCTTAAGATATCAGCGCAAGTATGGGGCTCAAACCAGCTCCTTTACTTTGAACAGCCCTGGTCCATCCCAGTGAAGGCACGGGGGTCTTGGTAGCCATTGATGACCAAAAATATTTATTAGGGCTCCACTTCCCACCTTCCATTTAGACCTTGCCAAAATGATGTCCCTAGCTTTCAGCAAACTTTTCCACACATATGACGGATTACTTCCTTGTTCAGCTTCCACGAAGGTGACACTAAGGAAATACCGAGCCTTATACACTCTGAAGAACAGGGAGTTTTGGTGGTTAAGCAACCTCCATGCTTGTTTTGCCAACATTGCCAGGTTAAAAGCATGAATGTCTCGAAAGCCCATACCTCCAGTTTTCTTTGGATCACATAGCCATTTCCAACTAGTCTAGTGTATTTTCTTCTCGTTACTTGTCTTTCCCTACTAGTACTTTGCCATGATTAAGTTAATATCATTACAGAGAGCTTTCGGCAGTTGGAACAAGCTCATCGAATATGTTGGTATCGCCTGCGCTACAGTTTTAAGCAAGCCCTTTCTCCCTGTGTTCGAAATAAACTTTTCCTTCCATCCTGTGACTTGCTTAGATATCCTTTCCTGGAGGTCTTTAAAGGTGCTCACTTTGTTTTTACCTCCCACCATTGGCAACCCTAGTTACGTCTCAAATTCTGTCTCGACCTTGGCATCAAACATAGCCTGAATATCCTCCCTCACTCTTAGCTCGGTATTAGGGTTGAAGAAGAGTGCCATTTTTTGCCGGTTGATCGCCTGTCCCGAGGCTTGCTCATATGCAGCCAATATGTTTAAAAGCCAAGTGCACTCCATTGAGGTGGTTGGACAAAATAATAGGTTATCGTTAGCGAAAACATGGTGAGAAACATTTACCCTGTTGTAGCAAGATTTGATCCCTTGAAGTTGTTGTGTCTCTATAGCTTTTCGAAGTAAGGTCGAAAGGCCCTCCACACAGAATAGGAATAGGTAAGGTGACAAAGGGTCGCCCTGTTTTAAACCCAGGGTTAGAGAGATGAATCCTCGAGGTTTGCCATTGATCAGCACCGTATAGCTTGCTAATGAAACACATTGCATAGTTAGGTCCACCCACTTGGCTAAAAAGCCCATTTTCAACATGATCTTCCTTAAAAACTCCCACTCTATGCGATCATAAGCTTTACTGATATCTATTTTAACTGCCATATGCCTCACCCTTCCTTGTCTTCTGTTTCTCAGTTTATGTAGCATCTCATAAGCCACTGCCGTATTGTCAATGATGAGCCTGTCAAGGACAAAAGCGCTCTGAGCATCTGAGATGATGTATGGTAGGATGCACTTCACTCTA
Source organism: Quercus suber (assembly GCF_002906115.3). Classification (NCBI taxonomy): domain Eukaryota; kingdom Viridiplantae; phylum Streptophyta; class Magnoliopsida; order Fagales; family Fagaceae; genus Quercus; species Quercus suber. The sequence goes on from NW_027070097.1 coordinate 273,809, forward strand.
TTTGCCAATACTTTGGATACCACCCTACTGATCACGTTGCTCAGGCTAATAGGGTGATAGTCTGACATAGATTTGGGGCCCTTTCTCTTTGGTATGAGCAAAATATGGGTGAAGTTCATCTTGGTTAGGATATGGCCTAAGTTTAAGACAGATAGTACTGCCTCTGTGACATACCTTCCAACCACATGCCAATATTTCTGAAAGAAAAAAGGAGACATGCCGTTTGGTCCCGGCGACTTCGACAAGTGCATTTGGAACAAGGCTAGCCGAACCTCTTCACCCATAAACAATCTGAGAAGGGACTGGTTCATCTCTTCCATCACAACCCTATCTACCACGTCTAAAACCCCATCGACATTACTTGGTTTGACATAGCAAAGATGTTTTTGAAATACTCCTCAGCTATCTCACCCACGTTCTACTCACCCGTCCTCGAAACCCCTTCTCTATCCATCAACCCCTCTATTTGGTTTTTTCTTCGGCGTTGGCTTGCCCATTTATGGAAAAACTTTGTGTTCTTGTCACCTACAGGGAGCTATATTGCCCTAGAACGCTGTCTACAAAACAGTTCTTCCTAGTGTAGCAAAGTATTTATTTCCTCCCAAAGTATGTTAATTTGTGCCAGGTTGTTTTTGTATCGGTGTTGACCATAGCCGTGAGTGCATCTTGTTTTTCCTCAATCCGAATTCTAACATTGCCAAACACCTCTCGGCTCCATGCCACCAGTTTCGTTCTGTAACGCTTAATCTTCTTGAGGAGCTTGAACATAGGGCTTCCATTGGGTGGTTGGTAGCTCCATGCCTCCCTGATCACCTCCTCATATCCCTCGTGTGCCACCCAATGTTCCTCAAAATGGTGGAGATGCTTATGCCTAGTCGGTCCCTGTTGAGCAAAGCATTGAGTATTTAGTAGTAGTGGGTCATGATCAAAATAAGATACATGCAGGTGAGCTACTTTTGCCGATAGGAAGACGCTTGGCCACTTTGACGATGCGCATGCTCTATCCAATCTTACTTCTACAAAGGCTTCGCCGGGTCTGCCATTATGCCAAGTGAAAGGGTACCCATGGTACCCTAGGTCTTTTAGCCCACATGCAACAAGGTTTCTTTGAAAGCCAACATAGGCGCTAAGGATTTTGGGGTACCTCCGTGCTTCTCAAAAGAGTGAAGCATTTCGTTGTAGTCACCTATGCAAACCCATGGCAAGGAAGCTCTTGCATGCAGGTGTCTAAGGATTCTCTATGATTCATGCTTTTTGTGTCCTTCTGGTTGTCCATAGAAGCCCGTTATCCTCTACGGTGGTTTATCGGCAAACCTAATATGTGCATCGATATGGTTAGGGGAGAATGTTTGAATGTGAAGGTCACACTCTGCCTTCCAAAATACGCCCAAACCTCCACTTTGGCCATCACTCGAGACAGCCATGACTACTTGAAAATTCGGGTCATAGCAGAGTTTACATATTTCTGTGATAGACCACTTTGTCTCCATAAGGAACAAAATGGTGGATCCTTTACTTCTCCCCATGTTAGTGAGTACATCCACTACGCGTTTGTTTCCAAGCTCCCGGCAGTTCCATCTTAGGCTGGGTTTGGGAAGTGTGTTTTGCGTTTCTCAGATTCAGCGTTTTTGTTTTTAGTGGGTCTTGTGCACTGTTCATGGGACCCGCAAATACTTTTTTCCAAAAAAACAATTTTAAAATTGGGTCTCACGTTACTATTCATACATTTAAAAATTATATTATTACAGTATTTTTAATTTTCAATAATAAGCAGTATTCAAACAGATCTTTATAATAATCATTGCAATCGGCGGGGCTCCACCGGTGTTGGGGCTGGATAGGGAGAGCCCACATCCAACCTGGTTTTCTTTTCTTTTCCATGAGTTGCATGTTTGATCTCCACTCCACTCTCGGCCCACTCTCTTTTGAGGCCCATCGTTGTCGTCTCACTTTCATGCTCCATGCCATCCCGATACGGTCCTAGCGGAAGTCTAGTAACCACGTGACTTGCATGTTCACTAATAATGCTCCCCTCCACGTGAGTTGCATGGTTCTTTAAGAAGTGTGGCTCAGTAACCACGTGACTTGCATGTTCACAAATCATGCTCCCTTCCACGTGAGTTGCATGGTTGTTTAAGTTCACCACTGGTTGAAGCGCCTGTAGGACTCCATATCATGTGGGAGAAGGAGTGGCTGCTGCAGGGCCTCAGCAACATACCCTGCCCTTCCCCCATCATAATTTCTGAGGGAGGTGTCCCAAGGGATTGGAGCACCATCCAGCTCCAATCGTGGGGACCAGGTGCGAGGCCCTCCTCGGCGGACGTCAGCCACGACGACTTCATCTCGGCTATCGGTGGAGGAGGCCCTCCTGCTTCGGTGGTCTCGTGCCACCTTTTGTTGCTTATTCGTCTTTGGTGGCACAACCACCTCCCTCTCTTCAGGCTTAAGAGGCATCTTCTTCTTCAGGTCTGGCATGGGCTTTAAGCCCAGGTCAGAAACCTGGGGAGGCGCTGGAGGCAGGGTTACAACTGGTTGGGAGGTTCCAGTGCCCTTCTGCTCGGCCTTCTTCCCCCTATTCTTCATCAGACTCTTCAAGTCCATATCTTCGTCCGAAGAATCTTCAGGATTGGCAATAAGCAGAACAGGGTGAATGCTTGAATGCCTGTCGGTCTCTTCCTCGGCGTTCGAGACCTCTACAACTTGTTTTCCCCCTAAAGTCTCCCCTCCGAAGTGGAACTTGTCTATTTGCTCCTCAAGCGAGGAGGTGGAGGAGCCAACCCTTTCACCCTTAACCTCTTATCCGAGGGGAACTTGTTGGAGCGGTTGGACGAGCGGGGGTATGCCTTGAGGGTTAGGATGTGGAACAGGTGGAAGCTCGTGCGGGGCCAAAAAACCCTTCCAAGCAACGTCAATACGATGGATGCGGCGATCTCCCTGAGTTATTACGTTGCCAACCGGTTGGAGATCTTTTGGCTTTGCTGTATACCCCAAGATGAGGGGAGCCGAGCGGAGTTGTCCATCCTCGCTTACAAAAATCTCCGACCGTAGTAAGAAGTTTAGGGCAGCAGTGTTTGTGAGGTTGAGCCGAGGAGAAATATGTCTTTTATCTGTTACAAAGCACAGCAAAGCTTGGTTAGAGACTCAAAAACAGCAACACAAGAAGAATCAAAAACTATTAAAAGACAAAGATCCTAAACCTATGGTCAGTGTGCCTAAGTCTAGTGTCCCACCTGGCTCTCCTGGCTTGGTCGAATAGTGAGGGCCGTCATACCAGGCGCCCGAGACGATCACGTAGTCGTCCTTCATCCCTTTATTGGATTTGGAGAGGCAGGAAATGAGCCTAACAATGTCGGACCGGGATTTTAAATAATATCCCGCCCCTTGTTGGCTATGGAACTCGTACATGTGCACCACGTCGAGCCAAGTGAGTCCTAATCCTAGGTGACGATTAAGGTCTTCAATTGCTCCTAAGATCCTAAACATGTTAGGCGCGCACTGCCAAGGGGTAATCCTATGGTTTCGAAGGTAACTAGTGGTGATAGGGCCCATAGGAATTGTCATTCCTCCTTCTAGGAAGGCGATGACAGGGATCACAACTTCTCCCGTTTTTTGATCAGTTAGTATTTTCTCTAGAGGGCAATACCTCACACCTACGTTTGGAGGTATGCGGTATGTAGCCTTAAACTTCTCCAACTGGGCAGGACTGTCTACCAGATACTCGAGTTTACCCATCTCTTAAACGGAAAAATGGAAATACAATGTAACAGTGAGGAAGTGGTCGCTCAAAAGGAAAAAAGGACAGCCGAAGAGAAATCTGAAAGCTTGAGTTGGTTAAAACTTACACGAAATGAATTTGAGACTGATCTTTGGACTCGCAGGAAGATTCTTGAAGACTCTAGGAAGGATTGAAGTCAGCGATTGAGAGAGCTCGGAGCGTTTGGATGCTTGTTCTTGTTGGATGGTCTGAGAATTGCAAGGTGAGGAAGAAATGTTAACCTCTCAGATTTTATATGAGGTCAAACGAAGGGGCAGAAGTTATTTCGCCCAAATCCCAAGAAAGAACTCTGTCCGTTGGATCAATAGCTCACCGTTGGATGCAGAGGACAAGACGCCGCCTGGAGTAATTAATGTAGCGCTTTGGGAATACGGAAAACTACAGTAGCAATGATGGAACGCGCGCATATATATCAACACACGTGCCAGTTCGAATTTTTGTCTGTTTTCAAGCCTTTACTCCGTGATAAGTCAAAATCCTACTTTTTCTCTTCGGATGCGAGGGAAAAACTAAAATTTTGAGGGGCTATTGTGGGGGGTAAAAACCCAAAACTACTTAATGGGCCTGGAGCACCATGTCAAAGAGTTTTGTATTTTCGAAGAGCAGTAATTGGTTGGGGCCGGGCCCATCTGAAGGCATGGAGCCCAGAAGTGAATGAGGGGTGTCGTCCGAGGAGGCTACCCTTTATCCGAAAAGATCACTATTGAGCCGAAAAGGTCTTACTCCTCGGATACAAATAACTGTGATCAATCAGACGTGTGGAAGGTCCGAGTGATCTTTCTAGCAATCCCAATGATGATAATAGGCCCAGGGTAAGTCTGGAGATGATAAGAACGAAGAAATATCTAAAGGAAAAGCTGCTACCACCGTATTTAATGCACTGTAACAACCTTTCTGGCCGCATTTATGTGGAGAAGACCCCTGAACAATGTAAAATCATATACCACCACTCACAAAGAACTAAAGTAGACATCTGACGTGATATATACTCAAGTAGGCGCATAGATAAAGAACAAGTGGACGGTGGAGATGATAGGGAAGGATGTTATATAAGGAAGAAGGACTCCTGATAAAGGAGGATCGGAAAAAAGATTGTAGAGAAAAAAGAAAAGATTTACTGTAGCTCTGAACATTGTAATTACTGTTCATTCAATAAAACACCTCTTCGGACATTCAATCAAGAAGTTTCTTAGGCATTATTCCTTGTTGTTTATATCCCACGTAACCTAGCCAACCGTTGTTTAATTCATATCCAGCTCAGCTTTTTCACTCACTCTCTACAAATTCATTGTCTGGGGTTCGTTGGGCCTCTAACCAACACTTTTTGGGCTTGGGCTGTGAAAACTGACCCTACAGCAATATTATTAGGACAAAATTTAGCAACAAAGTTGGTTGCAATCTAAGGCTATATAACTTTACTCAATAAAATAAACATTATCATATATTTTGAAAATCTAACTATTAAATTGCATATTTTTTACACTCTTAGTACAAATGTCAAATTTTATGTCAACTGGATATTATATATTATATGATTTATAAGTTTATATTTTATGCATAATTTTAAACTACAAAAACTAGCAATTTAAACAATTCATTAATGGCATAGTTATTGATATTTAATTTTCTAGAAATTTTGCAAGTATGGAGAATATAAGAAAATGATGTAATCCGATGGTGAAATTCTTAAAATTCACTTCTAATAAAAAAATATTGAGTAAAGTTATAATCTTAAACTACAACTAATTTTATAACTAAACTTTGTTCATATTATTTTATTTGTTGCAATAACTTTTCTGAAAACACTAATCCCCTTCCTGCGTTTTATTTTCTCCAATTTTTCCTTACCCTTTAACTTTGTTTTCACACCCCTTTTAACGAAATCCTTTTCTTCTTTGGTCACAAAGACACTCCCTGTTCAATTTCAAATCTCTCTCTCATTTGTCCCAAAAAAATAAAATAAAATAAAATAAAATCTCTCTTTCTTTGCGAATTCTGAGAGTCTTAGAGAAAGAAAGAGAGATGAGCCAGAAGCCTTTGATACACCGAATTTCAATTCCATAGCTGCCTCCAGAAGCTTCCTTCCATCAACAAAAAAGTTCACCTACAGTTACGACTTCAGCATGTCCTTTCCTCTCTTTCTCTGCCACCTATCTTGATTCCTTTTTTGTTTCACCAATTTCCTGTTTGGATCTCCAAACAACCTAAGAAGATTTATATTTTGTTCACTAAAATTAGGGGAAATTGAAGAAAATGAAGTTTCAATGCTTCATTTCTTTGTGACTGATTCATTGTATTTTGATTTGTTGCCCATGGCTACTTGGCGAAATCCATGTAAAGAAACGGATTGCAATTTATTTTGTATTTAGGGTTTCAAATCATCAATAATTTGATTGATTTAGGGTTTATTCAGGTTAGTTGATTGTTAATTTTACTCACAACAATTTATTTTGTAATTTAGGGTTTCAATTCATCATCATTATTTTGATTGGTTCAGGGTTTATTCATGTTTGTTCATTGTTAATTCATAGCAATTTATTTTGTAATTTAGCTTAATTGATTGTTAATTCAATTTAATTTATTTTAAAATCTTAGACTTGTTTTTGCAGTTGAAGGCTACCCTACTTTAATACTGTAACACACCTTTACTGCCTCTAGCAAAACGTATTCATATTTCATAAATTATAGATCACAAAGTTAATTACTGAACCTGTTGAGTCTTGGAGCTGAGTGTAAACAGCAGCACCAATTGCCTTCTTGAGTTCTTCACCCTGACCAACATTGAATATTCTTGCCATGAAGTTCATGAAATTGACAATATTAACTTTTTAAAAAGAGAAATTGTGTAATTTAATTAGTATTTGGTTCTTGCCCACCCTCAGTAGAGACTTGCCTGAGCTGTTGTAATTGGTGTAGCGCCGGGATGATTAATCAAATACTGCTTGTCTTCTCATAGATCCGTATCAAATTAAAACAAAGTCACATAGGTTACTTTTAAATCAGCTATTATACAAATCAGAAGGTCAATTGGCTAGTGATGATTCATATATTTCTAGTTGTGTAATTAATTCATACCAAGTTTGGTTCCCACAAGCACCATTGGCACAGTAGGGGCATAATACCTCAGCTCCTCACTGAATTTTTGTATGAATATGAATCTGTGCAGTAAGGCCCTGCAGCGAGATAGTCGCGAAATATTCTATCTGGAGGATTTTTAAGTGTGACTTTCTTACCCTTCACCTATATTATATATACCCTTATTACCCACAAAAGTATGAGAGAACATTCAGAGAGAAAACTCTGGATAGGTTTTCTACAACACACACACACACACACCTGTCTTTTAGAAAGAGAGTTACTTATCCTTAGTGAGAAATCATTCTAGCCTCTTCTCTTTCTCTCTCCCATTGTCACACCTTGAGAGGAGATTTGTACTCAAACACAACACATACCTTTTCAGAGTGTAGAGAGTGTTTTGGAGCTTGGAAAGTTTTGGAAATTTGCCAAAAGAAGCTGGTGAGGCTTGGCGGATGTAATCGAGTCTAGAAAGTTAGAGAAGACATGACTCCGAGAAGTCTGTTGGTAGTAGGAGCTTGGAGGGGTTAAGTATATTGGGTAGACTAGGCTTAGAAGATCTTTTGTTATTCGTGTACTCTAACTTTATTCTCTAGTGGATCAATTTACTGCTTGGAGGGCGGCGTAGAGGTTTTTGGCTGAGTTCTTCGGTTTCCTCTTCGATAACACGTCTTGGTGTTATCTTGGTTTGTAATTTTTCATTGGAGGTCCAAACAAGCTCTTGTGTATTCACACAAATTCGAGCTTTCAATGGAAAATAGGAAAACCAATCATAGATATATTTAAATGACAAGTTATTTTTTTTAGGATATTAGGAAACAAAGTAGTGTGTAATACTCTCCCAAAAAAAAAAAAAAAAAAAAACATATTCACCTGGAATCATATTGGCTAGAAAAAGAAGTAAAAAAAAAGAAAAAAAAAAAAAAGAACAACTACACCACCAAGAAGCTATCTACAAAAAACTACATGGGCTAAAAAAAAAGAGTTTGTGTTTTAATACATGACCGATAAACCTAAGAAACTGATAAACCATCCACGGGCAATTATAAAAACTATTTATAATTTTTCAATGTGAGGACCTTAAAAAAAAAAAAATTCCTAAAAAGGATTTTGTGTCTAATTCTAGGCTAAAGCAAAAAGAAAGAGTGTAGATATTCGATTTTGCACCCACAAATTAATCAAAGAAGATGATTAGAATGGTCATTCATATACCCAAAATTCATAATTGCATTACATGCATTATTTCTTTCATTGCATATATATCGTAAAAATGATATTGAGATTCTAACAGTTGCGACAGTATGCCTGATTTCCAAATCAGACCATCGGATTGAAAGATATCACATGATCAAGTTTGCACGATCTGCATGCATTTTGTTTAGGTAAAACCAACCACACATGATTAATTTAAATTAATTCTGATTGGCTAGAAAATTAAAATTAATTAAATAATTTTGTGATTGGTTGTTAGTTAGTGTCAAAAATAAGATTGTTTGCATAATGGGAGTAAAGAGGATAATTAGATAATTACAAAATTGTGGATAATCAAGACTTTTGGAGTATTTATCTACAAGATAATTATTGCTGTAGAGACTTGAATCATTAGAAAAAGAGTCTAATTTTTAGAATATGAATTAAAAACACGTCTAAGTGTAAGTCCCAGCTCAAAAAACACCAAAAAAGGAGTCCAACATGGACTAAACACTACAAGAAAATGTATTTTTAGTGACGAAAAAATTCGTCACTAAAAGTCCAGTTTTTCATCACTAAGAACCTTTAGTGACGAAATTGGACTTTTAGTGATGAAATTCGTTTCGTCACTGTAGCCCTGTCGCTAAAAGTCTTGGCGACTTTTAGCAACGAAATATTTCGTCACTAAAAGTCGAATTTGGTATAAAAAAAAAAAACTTTTAGCGACGAAAACGTTTCGTTGCTAAATGTTTTCCTCGCTAAAAACAGTATTTAGTGACGAAAATATTTCGTCACTAAAACCATTTCAGTTTATTAAATCATATTTAGTGACGAAAAATTTCGTCACTAAAACTATTTTCGGGTACATATAGTGACGAAAATATTCGTCACTAAAACTATTTTTAAGAAAATCCATGCACATATAGTGACGAAAATTTTCGTCACTAAAACCATTTCTTACAAAATTCCACTGCATTTAGTGACGAAATATTTTGTTACTAAAACAATTTTTTGTTGCCATATTTGTGACGAAAAAATTCGTCACTAAAACATATTTTCTGTTTTTATTATTTTCATGACGTTGATATTAACCTGTAACCTGTCATTACATTATTAAAACCTCACATTTGATTAACGCATTTATTTCAACAACACATTTATAAAAAATCGATCCATACATTGCACAAGTTAAAATTAAAACAAGTATCAAATTCAAACTCCTTCCATACAATAATTGTTTGCAACACATACAATAACTTAAAATGTTTTATAACAATACAAAAAATGTAGCATAATATAATTAGAACCCCCAAAAGCCAAAAGATGTTCTCAAATGTCTTCAAATAATGCCAAAAGTAAATTCCCTAAAGCCACCAATAAGAAATCTGCACAAATATAAAAACACTATTACATTAAAATCGTAAAGTAAAAACATTAACTATGTTATAAAAAAATTTCTAACAATTAGTTTCAAAAGATACATAAAAAATGAAGTGTTACCAATAAGTGATTTAACTTGAAGATGAACCAGCTCCATAGTTAAAACCGTCATCATAACCCTTGCTCCTTAAAAAATTAAGAGTATTCTTTTGGATCTCATCTTGCTTAGCTCGCGCCTCTTGCTCCTTAACTCGCGCCTCTTGCTCCTTAGCTCGCTCCTCTTCGTCCCTAACTCTTGCCTCTTTGAGCTCAATTATCTCATTTTCTAACCGATGAATATACTCTACCAAGGCACTAGATGAGGCAGTGGTTACTAGAGAAGAAGAAGGTCTCATGCCAAGTCCTTTTACAATACCAGATTTTTTCTTAAAAACCAAGTTTGAAATTTCCTCTTGTGTAAGGGGAATTGCATTAGGATCTTGACAATGATCCTTTTGCACTTTGAGAATAGTTTCCTACCATTTGAAAGAGGAAAAAAAAAAAAAAAAAAAAACAACAATCACAACATTAATACTACATATGTAATAACTTTACAAACATGATAAGAATGGAATAATAGGGATGGAATGATACACATACATATGTTGCTTCATCGTCATGGTGTATCCACTTATTTGTGTTTGGATTAAAATGAACATCTTTGTAGACTTTTGCCAATTCAGGAACTTGACCGCCATTATTATTTGTCTAATTAATTAACATTCGAGTGTTAGTTATTTATAGTTAATTAATCACAACATGTAATATACTAAGGTTTAAGAAAATGAAAAAACACGCACCTCCTCATCAACCCTAACAGCAAGTGCCTTTGTCCCGCATCTATGTTTGCCTGAAGTTTTGCTTCTATTTTCAGAATTAATTCTTGATTTTTCCTAATAAAGAACATTCAAGATATTTATTAAATCATTAATAAAACAATATAAATTTACT
>NW_027070097.1:291545-294200 GCF_002906115.3 Quercus suber
TCACTGTAGCATACTTTTAGTGACGAATTATGATTTCGTCACTAAAAACATTTAAGTGCAAAACCATTGTTATTTTTAGTGACGAATAGTTTTCGTCACTAATTCTTCCTTATAGCGACGAAATGATTTTCGTCACTAATACTATCACAGCTATACCTACAGTGACGAAATATTTCGTCACTAAAAATTTCAACTTTTAGTGACGAAATATTTCGTCACTATAGCTTAATTAAAATTGCGCCAAAATTTCCCTCCACTGGCGCCTATTTTTTAGTTCACAATAGCGACGAAATTTATTTTTCGTCACTAAATGTAATAATTTTTTTCACTTTTAGTGACGAAATTCATATTTCGTCACTAAAGCTGTATTTTTAGTGACGAAAAATATTTCCTCACTAATTTTCGTCGCTAAAAATATTTTGTTGTTGTGAGAACTCAAACACAAGACCAGCACCCAATGGGGCCATTCAAGAGTGCCGATCGGCACTTCTCAAGTTCCGATTGGCACAAATGTGGGCCATAGCCCGAGGGCACCTGGATTGAGATAAATTTGATCATTTTTTATTTTTTAGAGATAAGGATGCGTTCCAGTTCGTATTTAGATCATTTAGCTAATTTTTCAAACATTCCAGCCTTTATAAATAGAGGATGCCCCTGAAAATTCAGGAGACTATTTCACGCTTTCTGGCTCTTCTCTTCTTTTCTTTTCCCTCTTATATTAAATATGTTCTGGAGGCTCTTGCCTTAGGGATTTCTTTTCTGTAAGCAAAATATTTTAGATTTCAAAGAGTTGAATAAATTTCTTTGAACCCTAAAATATTCCTTCACTAAGAAGAGCACGCTCATACAAGAGGTAGTTTATTTTTTTCCTTTTCTTTTTCTGTTCCTTTCTATTATTTTTATTTTTATTTTTTTAATGATGCATGAATAGGTTTAGGATGTTTTTATTATTTCTAATTCTCAATGTAATTGCCATGTTTGGTTTGAAATTTTTCTTTAAATATTTCCTTAGATGATTCTTTTGTTTGTTGTAGTCTTTCTTTTGAATCTCAAAATTTGCTAATTAACGAAGATCTTTTTTTTTTTTTTTTTTTTTTAAACTAACAACTGATCTGAATTTTTTTTAAACACACAAAACTGATCTGTATTTTCATTAAATATAGATATGATTTTTTTTAACACACAAAATTGATCTGTATTTTCATTAAATAGAGATCTGATTTTTTTTAAACACACAGAACTAATTTGTATTTTCATTAAATATAGATCTGATTTTTTTAGACACACAAAACTGATCTGTATTTTCATTAAATATAGATCTAATTTTTTTTAAACACACAAAACTTATCTATATTTTCATTAAATACAGATCTGTTTTTTTTAAAGAAAATTTTCTTTGTCACAAAATAGTAGATTTTGAAGTTTAAAAGAAGAAGTTAAAAGCTGAGATGATTTTTGATCGATGCATATAAAATAGATTTATCTCATGAGTGTAGTTCGTCTTCTAAAAAAAGTCTTTTTCTTATTTTATTCATAAAACAACATATTTGATTTTTTTTTTTCTCTACAAATCTAAATTTTCTTATTCACAAAACTGATCTGATTTTTCTTAATAAAAATTGATGTGCATAAAATATATACAATAAAATACTCACATATCTACATATTTAGCTTTACTTTTATGTTATTTTGTGACTGATTATGTAATATTTTTGTGTTGCAAGTAACAAGGGCTTTACATGCAAAGTGGATCTAGGCCAATTGAATCAAGCCAACTTACATCCAGCCAGGCATGAATTTAAGATAAGATCAACCCAATTAAATTTAAGTCCAATTGGAGTAAGGAATCAAATGAACTTTGCACCAAATCCAAGTTCAATTCGGATTAGGATCCCAGCCTACACATCGGTTAGTATTTTTGGCATAACTTTCGGCTTAGATGTTCAATCAAGATGATTCAAGTTGGGCTGGAAAGTTAACTTAAAGGGCTAAAACTTTGTAGTTTACCAAGAGCCCGAATTCTGATGTTAAATGGGCCAAAATAGTCGGTTAAGTGAAGCCTAAAAATCTAGGATTTTCTCCAAACGGGAATTCAACTTATAATAGGATTCTTTGACCTATTTAAAGGCTTTTTAGGGCAAAATTCAGGGAGGAGGCTGGTGCTAGGGCTGAGATGCAAAACAAAAAATTGGAGCAAGAGGTAGTGCCGCATGTGGCTTCTCTATAGCTTTTCTCCATGATAACATTGTGACTATTTCTTTCTCTAGTTTAATGTTTAGTATTTTATTCTTTTGTTTTATTTTAATTACCATGAGTAGCTAAATTTATAATTAGGGTTGAGGATGAAACCTTGTTAAAGATTAACAGTAATATTTATGTGATTTGATTTTTTCCACAATAGTTGTTCTTTAATGATTTAAATTGTTCTTGCTTCATATCAATTGACTAAGATGGGATTCTAGATATGAGTTCAATTATGTTTTTCTCATGATTTAGGATTTGTCTTAATTAATTGAATGCTTGGTTTATTAATTCTTGATTATAAAATTGGATATCGTTTGTGATTTGTCTGTCAATGGATACAAGTTATGATTTGATTTTTAGAATTGGATATATCTTGTGATTTGTTTGGCTACGGATACAATTGATGATTTG
>NW_027070097.1:295527-324646 GCF_002906115.3 Quercus suber
GTTTGTGATTTGTCTGTCAATGGATACAAGTTATGATTTGATTTTTAGAATTGGATATATCTTGTGATTTGTTTGGCTACGGATACAATTGATGATTTGATTTTATACTTAAGAAGCGAAGAAGAACATGCTTTTGATTTTTTAAATAGAAGTTTTAATGATAATATTTTCCATGGTAGCAAGATTGATTTCTAGATTATTATGTAGTGGTTGGGAAAAATTAATGATCATAAATATATGCTGATATGACTTACAAGGCGGATTCCAAAACCTTAATTCCTTTCCCTTGATTGTTTACATCTTTTTATTGCTTTATATCTTTTGCTTAGTTTAACTATTTGCTTAATTTTATTATTTGTTTAGTTTATTTAATTTCAAAACAACCAATTTTTATTAAACTAGATTAGGATTAATTTGGTTAAGGTTTAATTAATTTTCCTACGTTCATTCAAGTCCCTGTAGGTTCTACCTCGTTCTTGTCAAACTATACTTCGGTACGGTTTGTACACTTGCGAATATTTTAAACTTTCACAACAAAAATCAATATTTTTAACTTTGTTCCAAAACAGATCTAATATTTTTTAGCAAAAACCTTGTTCTTTTTATTTACACAAAAACAGATCTGGTTTCTTTTTAATGAATCAAATTAATTAATTATTTTTTTATTCACAAAAATAGATCTAAATTTTTCTAAAAAAGAGGATACATTCATAAGATAGATTTATGCGAGTTAGTTTTGGTTAAGTGTGTAATGTATGTTCAACATATCATTCACATCATGCAAAATGGATATATAGGTCATTAGAGTCTAGAAGACCAAACTCTATCTGAGCAGAATGGGTGTCTAACACTTTCCCATTCCGTAACCTAGCCCCCGAGCTTAGGATTTTTGGATAGGTAGATCTGTGCTTTGTCTTTCTTTTTATTTTTGGGTAGATTGTAACTAGGACAAAAATATTTGTATTCTTTTGCATAGATTGTAACTAGGACTCAAAGCCTTGTAAGGTTCAATTTACCAAGATTGTATTTGTTTTTATTCAATCAATGACAATGAAGTATTTTGATCATGTAATTTGTATTTATTTTTTTCCTTATTTTTTTGTATAAAAAATAAGTTGTAACTCCACACACCATTTACCCAAAAATAGGGCTGCCCTTACAAGCACCTAAATCTCTTTTCTGAGAGCACTCAATTTTCTCGGTCTCTCATAGTGGCGACTCTGCTGGGGATGTAGAGGGCTAAGTTTCTAGCTTGTTAGACTTTAAGTGACCAACTGTATACCCTTGTCTTTTGTATGATTTTGCATGATATTGTTATTTGTTTGTTTATTTATGACTTGAGATGTTTGTATGGTATTTTTGTTTATGTTGCCATGTCTGTTTGCTAAGAGCTTTTCCTAACTGTTATAGTGTGTGCTATCAAAACAACAAATATGTATGCACCTATCTCAACAATATGGTGGTAGTAACCATGGACCACCAGTCTTCATTAGATTTGGGTACCCTATGGCAAACTCACCAACTCATAGCCCAAAGTCACTGGATCATTTCTTGTTGATTATAAAGATAGACCATGCCATTTAGACCAACGTAATGTTCATTACATTACAAGTTGGAAGGTGTAACGTCCTAGCTATGGGAAACAATGAAACAAAAACCCACCCTACTATGTAATGATTTAGAACCTACCCTTAGGCCGGTCCATGTTAAAATTGCATTGCATGTTGCATGTGTTTGTTTTGCTTGGGAGAGAGAGAGAGAGAGAGAGAGAGAGAGAGAATTAAAAAAAAGGTGAATTAGATCAACATCTAGACTCTAGTGCCATATATAAATAACACTATCTCCTCTATCCTAAAGGATATTTTATTGTAACTGAACTTATATAAATAAGTTTTGAATTTTAAAGAATAACCTAAATATAATACATAGATAGGAAATTTGTTACGTCAAGGTTGCTAAAATCGCAATCCTACAATCCCACTTATATTAAACAATTGGAACCATTGAAGAAGCAGAATCACAGCTAGGATTGTTGAGATTGCACGATCGATCCTACGAATAGATAACTTCAAAAAAAAAAGAGCCTCATCGCACGCACGAAGCGTGTGTGATGAGGCTATCTATATTATCCTTATACAAAATTTTAAATTATCTAAAATACCCCAATCTTTTAGTTAAATAATTTTAAATTTAAAAGCATAAAACGATTAGAAGAGTAATTTAATATTTTTAAATTTTTTTTATAAGTTTTAGGTTTTTTCCTTTCTCTTCTCCAATTTGAATTACCACTTTTTTTATTTTAAATTCAAAATTTCAAACTTCTATCAACTCTCTCATGGTTATCTATAGTTCTATACCATATATAAGAGAATTCTACTCTTTGAACTAGAATTTTATATGGTTTAAAAATACCCCTAGAACTTACGTTTAACAAGTAAAAAACTTGAGGACAACCTGATAAAAATATATCTCAAACTCCACTTAAAATGCCTAATAATTAGGTTAATTAGGTGCTTCATTAGGTTTCTATAAGAAAAAAAAAATTGCTTCTTTTCTCAAAATATTTCTATTTTCCCTCCCAAAAATTTTGTGTGTATCATGTTGAGATCCAAATTCCAGAGATGTGGGACTCAATGGTGAAAGGACTGTATTTTTACATAATAAGACAATAAAGTCCACATGTGGGTTGTTAGTCGTTAGTTGTTACCAAAACTAGAATAGACCACCGCACACCCTTGGTGCAATGGTCACTCCACAAGTATAAATACTTGTGAGGTGTGGGAGGCAAGGGTCGGGTTTCAAGTCTCCAAGAGGAAGCTTAACACACATATATACTTAGATTAGGTTAGAGTAGAAATTCTATCTTGTATTAAAAAAAAAAAAATAGAAAAGAAATAAAGAGAAAGAGAGTTATTGCTTTTTTGATTTTCAAAAATATCCTTAATTTAATTAACTTATCCTTATTTCTAAAAAATAAAAAAGGAATGAAAATCATAAATTGATAAAAATTAATAATAAAAAAAATGAAAAAGTAAAAACTCTCCACAATCCCCACCTTCTCCTTAAAAAACCACCTCACCTTTTATCAAACAAAAGAAAAACTACCCCACCTTCTTAAAAAGAAAACCCACCCACGGTTTCCTATTAAAAAAAACTGCCCCATATCACATAAAAAAAAAAAAAAAAAACTCTCATAAATCAATTGCAACTTCATGAATAATAATTAAAAAAAAAAAAAATTCTTCCATTTGTTCCTCTCTTCCCCTTTATAATAAGTGGTCCATCAAATTGTAAATTCGCAATATTCCTTCAGTTTCTTCTTTGTTCTTTCTATTTCATATACTAAATTCTTCTCAATGGTCAAGCGTTTTTCTGTAAAAATTGTAAGCCTCTAAACAAAATTTATATTATACTTTCTTAACTAC
Organism: Quercus suber; assembly: GCF_002906115.3. NCBI lineage: Eukaryota > Viridiplantae > Streptophyta > Magnoliopsida > Fagales > Fagaceae > Quercus > Quercus suber. The sequence goes on from NW_027070097.1 coordinate 298,953, forward strand.
ATATATTTTGAGTAGATAATTCTATGATTTTTGTAAAAAAATTGGTTATGAATATGAAATCATGAGACTAAACTACAAAAAAAAAAAAAAAAAAAAAAAAAGAGAGCCTCATCGCATGCGCGAAGTGCGTGTGATGAGGCTATCTATATTATCCTCATACAAATTTTTTAAACTATCTAAAATACCCATATCTTTTAGTTAAATAATTTTAAATTTAAAAGCGTAAATTGATTAGAGGAGTAATTTAATATTTTTTAAAAAGTTTCTAAGTTTTAGGTTTTTTTCCTTTCTCTTCTACAATTTGAATTACCACTATTTATTTTAAATTAAAAATTTCAAACTTCTATCAACTCTCTCTCGGTTATCTATAGTTCTATATTATATATAAAAGGATTCTCCTCTTTTTTTTTTTTTTTTTTTTTGATAAAAAAAAGGATTCTCCTCTTTGAACTAGAATTTTATGCGGTTCAAAAATACTCCTAGAACTTACGTTTAACAGGTAAAAATTTTGAGGGCAACCGGGTAAAAATATATCTCAAACTCTACTTAAAATGCCTACAAAATAGGTCACTCTCCTACTAATCTATTTATTCAAAACAAACTTATCCGATTTTCTTTTTTTTTTTTAAAGGAAAATTATGACACTAGCCAAAAAGAAAAAAAAAAAGCCTCATTACATGCGCGTGTGATGAGGCTAGTTTTATATATATTTTTAAGCAGAGAACTTCTCTTATTTAAATTCTAATGTTTCTACATAAGAGTAGGAAAAAAAAAACTTACGTGGAGAAATTTTTTTTGAGAAACAACTCACATAGAGAAAGATCCTAATAATTAGGTTTATTAAGTGCTTCATTAGGTTTCTAAAAAAATAAATAAATAAAATTAATTATTTTCTCTAAATATTTTTGTTTTCCCTCCCAAAAATTTTGTGCGTTTTATGTTGAGATCTAGACTCTAGAGCTGCGGAACTCAATGGGCAAAAGGACCGTATTTTTTACGCAATAAGACAATAAAGTCCACATCAATTTTATATGTCTATTTTTATTATCTCTTTTCTTTAATCTTACATAAACAAATCTCACTTTCCTAAAAGTTATCAAAAAGTAAAAAATAAAAATATATAACTTCAGGTATGGATTTAAATTAAAGCCCAAATTTGAGAAGTTTCCAATTAAGCTTAAAAAATATGGTATTATATCAGTTTGTAAACAACTTATTTAGCTCTTTACTAAAAGCGTACTAAAGTATATTTGTAGCTTTAAAAAATTTGAAAAAGTTAGAAAATGCGAGAAAATGTGAGGTTTTAAAAAAACTGTATGTAAAAGTTAAAAGCTAAAACTAAGCTTACAAACTGACGGCAAACAATCACATGTGGCATGAGTGAAATAATGATTATATATATATATACACACACACACACTCGTTGAAGTAATTGCATTACACCTTTTTGTTTAAACTTTTTTTATTAATGATAAATCATAAATAGGTTCATGATGTTTAAACTTTTAACTCATTTTAAAGTCGTTACGAAATATTAAAAAAAAAAATTTGTAAAATACTTTTTTGAAAAATGATTCATTTTTTTTTAGAAAATATTAATCTCAAAACAAATAAAGTATAAAATACTAATTAAAGATTTAGCACATAGATCCATGTTTGGAAGGAGGGAAAGTCACGCAATAAAGACATATCCATATGAATAACAACAATGAATTTCCAACTACCAAGACATATGTCAATAACAATCACATACATGAAAACATAAATGGATAGCCATAATCAAATATCTCATGCATGGGTCCAAGAAAAATTCATAATCATATTCATAATAACATAACAGCAAGCATAAATTCACATCATAGCATATACAAAAATAATCATCAAAGAATGCATATATACTANTAAAAAATAAAAAAAATTCTATGCCACAATATTTTCACAACACTTTTACTTTTTTTTTTAAAGCAAAACAATAATACTTATTAACACACATAAAAATAGTAATGCTAGTATTTAAAACCAAGTTTATAATACATTATATAACCAGAGTATAACTACAAAATGATTTAATATTTGTAGTTGTAGACTGAAATTATATACAGCGGATACTAGACAGCACAATCAATATGAGATAAACATTTTTTTATTTTAATAAATAGTAATACTTATTGGAATATACACAAAAATAGTAATACTAGCCTTTCAAACTTGGTTTATATTAATAATACATTATATAACTAGTGTATAATTATAAAGAGTTGTAATAGGCAAAAAAGTAATTTTAGTCTTAAGTTACCTATAATTTGTTGTAAATTGTTTAAATGACCATATAATGGAATTGTCTAAAAGTTGGTGACGCGAGTTGGTATGGGCTGTGATGATCGCAAAATGATGTAGTGGAAAGACTTGTGATTTTTTTTTTTGAGAAAGAAAAGACTTGTTAAATATAATCATTAATACTATTCTACTTTATTTTATTTATTTATTTATTTTTGAGAAGCTTTCTAATTTATTTATGATTGGTCAAGCCATAATTTTTTTTTTTTTGGTGTGATAGTCAAGCCATGATCTAGATAATGAGAATGAAATAAAAGAGTGCTGGAGTAAATATTGATAAAAACTAAAATATTGTCAAGCCATTATATAATATATATATATATATTTTATTTATTTATTTATATCATGGCTTGACATATTTTAGTTTTGGTTGACCTCTCCAAAATTTTTCACATCAGTATTTTTATTTTTATCTTTTAGTTGATTATATATATATATATATATATATATTTATTAACAAATTAAATGCCTGACGAGATAAACCAATTGAAACCAACTACCTCTCTGTTTCTATTCAATCAAAACTCGTGTTATTCAATGGAGAAAAAATAAAGAGAAAAAAAAGGGAGAAAACTAATTAAATAAAGAGAACCAATTGGAACCAATTTTCTCGACGATTAAAAAATGAAGTCCATTGTAATTGGTCATCGTCACTATCAAACTTTTGATTATTGGGGGCTATGGGGATAGAATTTCTATGATTTTTTTTTTTTTTAAAGATGTTGGGTTGTCATTTGCAATACCCCCAAAAAAAATTCATCTACTTTTCTATTATTCCATAATCACTTTAAAAAATCAAAAAAGAAAGCAAATTGGGTTCATCTAATTAATTCGCACCTGGATATACACACACACACACACACACACACACATATATATATATAAATATTGTGAACGTAGCACCTTTCATATATATATAACCGTTGTCAACCTAGTAAGTCCCGTGTATCCCAGGTTGAGTGTGTGTCCCGTATCAAACAGTAAGTCCCGACGGTAGGGCGTGAGCGAAAGGGAGTTATCTCAGAGTAAGGATCGTGGCAGTAGGAGATTGAGTTGCACGTGATTAGGCGATTGTCTTTTTGTACCCCTGTTTCAGATCTAAGGATAGATCTAGAAGTTTTGAGGTTAAAGAAAATTAGGTTGTAATTTTTCAACTAGGCTTTTAATCCAGAGTCATGAAGAAGCTGTTTAGAAGTAACTCCTCTACTAGCATTAGGTCATCCAGTACATCCCTCCCAGAGATTCCTCAGTCAGATGGAATTCTCAATTCTGAGAGTTATGAGTTATCAGATCTAGATCTAAAACTAGGAGATTGGAACATCCCTAAGGTTCCCACAAACAAGATTTACAAATCTTCTTGGACCCTTAAGAATGCCTTTAAAACCAGTTACCATGTCCGAACCATAGAACAAGTCTACAGTATCAACAAGGAGTACGAGAGGTGCTACTTGTTACCTGAAGCAGCCTTGTTAGCACATATGAATGAAGGACATAATTTCATCCACATGAGGACGAACTTCAATGTTCAAGCACTTGACAAAAGAGTAAAAGGAGAAACTACCCTCATCCAGACCATAGACACTAGATCTAACATTCAGGTGCCCAAAACCCTGAAATGGTCAGAGGTTACTTTCCCTCAGAATTGGATGATTGAAAATGAGAATTTCACTCATCAGATCCAAAACCCAGCCCAGAACCCTGATCTAGATTTTGTCCAACAGTTAGCCGATGGTAAGGTTGGACTTAGTTTTGACCATTCTAGGTTCAGACCCCCAATAGGTTCACCATCCTATTTCCCATCAGGATTTGATGAACTTAGGTTTAGATCCCCAGTAGATCTACACCAACCTTTTAGGCAGCCAACTAATCTCTTAAGAGATAGACCTACATCCTAGTGTAGTACATCCAGACCTCTAGCACCATTCCCTAAGTCTAGAAGAGACTTAGATCTAGAGCTCCAAGGTGTCCATACCAGATCTTAGGTTAGCACACCCTGCTACACAACCAAGCAAGATTCAATTCTTGATGAGGAAGAAAAAAGCCAGAAACCCCCATCACCATCTGGTAGTGATATGGTAAACCTATACCAACAGGAACACCTAGATCCTTTCCAGCAGGAACCTGGAATAGATTACGAACTCATGGTTATCAGGAAAGAATTCACCCCTGATATGAATGCCTTAGGCAAAGAGTTTGAGTCAGAAGAAAACAGACTCAAAAGAGAAGCCTATAGAGCCAACCATACCCTTGAACAAAAGAAAGAAATTCTCAAAAATTGGACAACATTCATGAAAGAGATATCCAGTAATGTCCCTTTCTTTGAATATTTTGAGAATCACTTTGAGTGGCACAAGAAGTCTTGTGTACTTACAAAATCAAATTGGACAAAGGCCCCTAGCAAGGATACTAGTGGCAAACCCAAACCCCCAGAAGTTGTTAGATCTCACCATCCACCTCAGGAAGCCATAGTCTTCAACCACCGTGGAACAGATCTAGTTGCCTCTCCCTTCAAAACCCCTACCACCCAAGAAGAAACGGTAGTGAAGAAAGTCATAGAGCAAAATAACTACACCAACCAATGATTAGGTGTTATAGGTAAACAGCTTGATAGGATAGAAGATAGAATAGATAGCAAGGTCGTTCCCCAACCAGGAAGCCCTAGCAAACCTGTCAAAGCCCTAGAGAAACCTCTAGTCAAGCTTCCCACAACTAAGCAACCCAGCCTTAGAACTAAGGATCAAACAGCCTTAGAAATAGTCAACCAAAAGCTTGAAGAACTTGTGAAGAAGGAACCAGTCACCCCTCCACCAGTTAGCACTTCAACCAGTGTTGATCCCCGTCTTGAAACCAACAGATTAGTTGTTCTAGACGTCCACACAACTGCTAGTAGTTCTAGTAGAACCTCCTCAGACAATGAAAATGAGATAGAACATCTAGAAAACCAGTTTAGAAACTTAGAAGTAAAAAGGCTTACCCATCCAAAGGTAACCCCTACTAGCCTGACCAGGAATTGGTATCCCAGACCTACCCTCGAGACCTCCAGTTCAAGGAAAGGAATGTTAGCAACCAATTCTCAGTCTCTTCAGGTAAACTCTATGAATGGAACATAGATGGTTTGTCTGAACAAGAAATTCTATACAAACTCCAGCATATGACCATAGTAGCCAACAACTACATCAGTGAAGGACATCCCCATACTGAGGTCATAGATCTTATTTTCTTAGGATTCACAGATAAACTCCTCCAATGGTGGAACAATTGCCTAACAGTTGAGTCTAAGGAAGACATCAAGCATGCTGTCCAAAAAGATGAGGAAGGACTCCCCATCTTTGATACAGACTTAGGAAGAGGTATCCCTGACGGAGTCAATACCTTGGTCTATATGATCATGAAACACTTCGTAGGAAAACCCAGTAACATCACATTTAGGATTTACGATTAGCTGAGTAACCTTAGATGTAAAACCCTTGGTGACTTTCGGTAGTACGAAGATGTGTTTACTACCAGAGTCATGCACAGAAGTGATTGCAACTCTCCATTTTGGAAGGAAAAGTTCATCAATGGTTTACCTACTCTTTTTGGAGAAAAAGTTAAAGAAACCCTGTGTAACCCTTTAGGTGTCATAGATTACAATAACCTAACCTATGGAGACATCTCTAGCACCATTCGAAGTGAAGGAATGAAGATGTGCAGAGATCTCAAAATCCAGAACAAAGCCAACAAAGGAAAAGCCAAGTACAAAGTAGGAAACTTCTGTACACAGTACGGCTTACCCTCCATCCTTCCTAAGAGAAAATCCAAATACAGAGGCAAAGAACCCTCTGAGCATTTTCATAGGAAGAAAACCAAAGCCAAGTATTATAAACAACAGAAGTATAGCAAAAATTATTTCCATAAGAAAGGTAAATCCAAATCCACAGGAAAATTCATACCCAAAGCATCAGGAAAATGCTTTAACTGTGGAAAGAAAGATCATTTCAGGAAAGAATGTAAAGCTAAGGCCAAAACCCTTATCAATACCCTCGTTAGTGACCAAGCCAGTAAAGATGAAATCTTTAAGCTCCTAGAACTTAATCACTCAGAAAGTGAGTCCTCTAGTAGTGAGATTCGTCAGATCTACCGGTCATCCTCTGAACCCTCTAGAGTTTCTTCCAGCACCTCTAGCAGCCTAGATGAACCCATACCTTGCATGGATAGTTGTTGCAGGAACAAATCCCTCAATGTCCTTTCCAAGCAAGAAGAGCTCCACTTAGATCTCATAGAATAGATCGAAGACCCAGTCATCAAAGCCCACAAGCTTACAGAGTTTAAGAGAACCTTAGTAAGGGAAACCAGTAAACCCGAATCTAAGCTTCTAGAACCCAAAGTTGATTTGGAACAAATCTACAAGAGATTTACCAAATCCAAGAAAGACGTGACAGTCAATGACCTTCAAAAGGAAATCAAGGAAACTAAGTCTGAAGTTAAAACCCTTAAGCAAGAGCTAACCATCCTTAGAGTTGATCACAACTTCCTTGATCAAAGATTAAAAAATCTGGAAAGTTCTTCTCATCAAGGCAATGAGGAAGGGACCTCTTTTCAGAACCCTTCTGATGATGAAATCGAAGAAACAGTTAACCCTACTGCAGATATGGTTCAAGAACAAGACCCTGTCCCATCCAATGACAAGTTCTTGGTAACCATCAATAGGATTAACTTCCAGAAATGGCACTCCAAAGTCAGGATTGTCATAAGCAAAGATTTTGAATTTGAAGTCATAGCCTTAATAGATTCAGGCGCTGATCTTAACTGCATTCAGGAAGGAATCATTCCCTCTAAGTACTTCAAAAAAAAACCAAAGAAAGGTTAACTTCTGCAAGTGGAGGTAAAATGCAAATTGAATTCAAAATACCCAAAGCCCGTGTGTGCCAAGACAACACATGTTTCAAAACCACATTTGTTCTTGTAAAAAACATAACAGATAGAGTGATATTAGGAAATCCCTTTATGTATCTGTTGTATCCTTTCACCACGGATAGTGAAGGAATCACTACCCATCCTTTTACCCAGCCAGTTAAGTTTAAGTTTCTTAGAAGCTCTGAACCTCGAGATATTAGCACTCTCCAGGATATCGCTGTTTCTAAAACCCTTAGCCTTTTACAAGCCAAAACCCACCATCTTAACTACCTCCAAGATGATTTGAAATACAAGAAAATTGAGGAACAATTAGCTTGTAAATCCACCCAAGAAGAGATCAGGAAGTTTGAAGAAAAACTTAGACAAGAAGTTTGTTCTGATTTACCAACAGCCTTCTGGCACAGAAAGAGACACGAGTTTGCTCTCCCCTTTGTCAAAGATTTCCATGAAAAGGACATCCCAACTAAAGCTCGACCTATCCAAATGAACCAAGAACTCATGGATACTTGCAGAGCAGAAATTGAGGATCTCCTAAAAAAGGGAATCATCAGAAAATCTAGATCCCCTTGGTCTTATTCAGCTTTTTATGTTCAGAAAAATGCTGAAATTGAAAGAGGTGTCCCTAGGTTAGTTATCAATTACAAGCCCCTTAACAAAGTCTTAGAATGGATAAGGTACCCAATCCCAAACAAAAAAGACTTAGTCAACAGGCTTAGCAAAGCTGTGGTTTTCAGTAAGTTTGACATGAAGACTGGTTTTTGGCAGATACAAATCAGAGAGTCTGATAGGTACAAAACAGCCTTCACCACACCCTTTGGCCATTACGAATGGATTGTAATGCCCTTTGGTCTCAAGAATGCACCTTCTGAATTCCAAAACATCATGAATGAGATATTCAATCCATTCTCCAGTCATATCATTATGTACATTGACGATGTCCTCATCTTCTTTGAATCCCTAGACCAACACAGAAAGCACCTGAGAGCATTTTTCCATACTATCAAGCTCAATGGTTTTGTTGTTTCAGCCCCAAAAATCAAACTTTTCCAAACTAAAGTTCGATTCTTAGGCTTTGATATCCACCATGGAGTCATCAAACCCATAGATAGAGCCATACAGTTTGCTGATAAGTTTCCAGATGAAATCTTAAAAAAAACCCAACTTCAAAGGTTTCTAGGATCTCTCAACTACATAGTAGATTTCTATCAAAATCTCAGGCAGCAATGCAAACCCTTCTTTGATAGACTTTGTGCCAATCCTCCTCTTTGGACCCCAAATCATACTGCTATTGTCTAGGCCACCAAAAAATATGTCAAGGCCCTCCCTTGTTTAGGAATTCCTTCAGAAAATTCCTTCAAGATTTTCCAAACTAATGCTTTCAACATTGGTTACGGTGGCATCCTCCTTCAACGTGCTAGTCCTACTTCATCTGAACAGATTGTCTGTTTTCATTCAGGAATTTGGACTCCCACTCAGATTAATTATAGTACTATTAAAAAGGAAATTTTATCTATAGTACTATGCATTTCAAAATTTCAAAGTGATCTTTTAAATCAAAGGTTTTTAATAAGAATTGACTGTAAATCTACAAAACATGTTTTAGAAAAGGATGTTCAAAACTTTGCATCAAAACAGATTTTTGCTAGATGGCAAGCCATTCTTTCAGTTTTTGACTTTGACATTGAATTCATAGAAGGAACTCAAAACAGTATCCCTGACTTCCTAACCCGTGAATTTTTGTAGAGTCCACACCAAGATGTCCGGGAAAAAGCCCGTACAATCCCAACCCCCAAAGCTTCCTAAACCACAAACCACCAGTAGTACCAGTCAGGCAAAGAACCCTCCTGGTCACCAATTAGTCCCCCTTTCCGCTTCTTCTATAGCCAATAGATATATTGTCTCCACAATCCCGAGACCTAACTACCAAAGACCAACCCAAGGCTAACCGAGTTACTGTTCAACCTTAGCATCGCCTCCTCCTAGGGTAATCACCCCATACACTGTAGAAGACCCTTTTGGCCCCTTGGTACCCCAGAAGCCTTCTTACCATTCCAGGAAATCTAGCTCTCCTCATTTCAGGAAACAGTTTGTCCAGCATATCTCTTATATTGAGCCCCACTTGGCCCATATAATAGATCCCCTAGCTCTGGCCATGGAATTTTTTCCCAATGGATGGCATTTCCTCCCAAAAAGCCCAAAAAAAAAACATCAAATTCTACAAAAGCATCCTTATTCAAGAAAAGTCTGCTCGAATAGAAAACATCATGAACAAAGGAGACCCTTCCCAGGTTCTCTATCACCAATTCATCATCACAGGTTTTGTTAGCTACAAGGATTAGGGACAGCATCCCTCTTTGTTGAAGGTCCTCAAGGATCTTAAAAGTTTCTCAGGATCAGAACTCCATTACAGTTATTATGACTACATGGACGCCTTTGAGAAAGTCCTTTTTTACCAAAACCAGAATTATAACCACTCTTGGTTCATAATGTTTGACAAGAAGTTCTCCAGCCAGATACCTTCATGGTTCTTAAAGTGGTGGGAAATGTTTGGTCCAGTACCCCAAATCTTTCCAGAACCTTTGCAAGACGCCATCAGGTATTTCAATTCTAAATTCCAAGTCTCAGCACATGATTCCCAGTTTCCAACAATTCTGCATATGACGGTCAAATACAGAATCCATTGGATTAGCTTGTGGAATTATGCAATCAACTTCAATTTGTTAGATAGAGAATTCTCAGTCAAATGGTGGGACAAATTCAGATTCTCCCAAGTCATCGGACAGATTGAAAAAGACTTCCCGCCTCCAGTTCAGAAAGCTGTTGCCTACAATACAAGATCACAGTCAAGCCTAGACTCCGTCCAGATCGCCGGAAAATCTAGCAAAGAGCTCAAAGATCTTGCCTAGCAATTGCACCTCTAATTAGAAAAATTAGAGTCAGAAGACAGAGTCTCTCCTGCCTCCTCAGCAGCTTCAGTCAACAAGTATCTATTTGACCCATTCCAGGATTCACAAGATCCCTATGATGGCTACAATTTGGATGAAGATTAGATTCTCGAAATAGCACCAGTCATTATTTGGAACAGTATTCAGACTCGGTTACTATGCAAGATTCTACACAGGAACAGTACCCGGACAATTCACTATTCCTCAAGGAGTAACGATGAACAGTGAATCAGAAAAGCAAGGGGACAAGACACTATTCATGTACAGTGACCGTTACTGTTCACTCAACAGTGCTCGACAGAAAATCACGGATTTACTATTTGCTTTCGGCTGAAATGATTATTCACCCGAGTAAAAGCATTTTACCCTCCGGAATTTCAGCAATCTTCAGCAGGATCCGATGCTCCGTTCCTCTATAAAAGGCAGCCTCCCCTCCAGTCTGAAGCAGGTCCATTTTGAGAGAAATCACCTCCCTTCAGTGCAAGGGCCAATTTTAGGTCTAGTTCAGTCCCTAAAATCCCTCCCTCTCATTACAACCCATAATCTTGTAATCAGATGGCAGTTTCAGTTTGTATCACGGTTTACACTTGTATCATCAATTGTAACCTGTACCTTTTAAAATAAAATTATTCTTGCTTAGTCCAAACTTAACAAGGAATGAAACTCTAACTTTATAACAAGTTTAACTTAAACTTAAACTCATCATTATCATTTTTTTAGAACAAAATTATTTTTGTTTAGTCCAAATTTAACAAGAAGTGAAACTCTATCTCTTTAATAAGTCTAACTTAAACTTAAACTCAAACTCAAACGTTAATAATTTATATCCAAATTTGCGAGGTTAATCATGAACACTATAAAAATAGTGCAAACCCCAATAATTTTTTTTAAAAAAAAACTGAGTAGAGGTATGAGCTATTTTTCTATTATTTTCTTCTCCTCTACTTTGTTAAAAAAAATTATTTTATGGGTTTTCAAGTAGTTTTTAAAAAGTAATTTTCGTACATCAACTACCAAACTCTTTTTAGCCATTTTTAACAAGATAAAAAAGCTTGCAATAATTAGAATTTAAGGTTGCTGCTATTGCATATGTCTTTACTTCACCTCACGATATGAAAGTATGTTAAAATTTAAAACTTATTACTTTATGGGTTTGTGTACTTTTTTCTTTTTCTTATATTTCTCTTTTGAATAGTCATATATTTTTTGAATTGTTTTAATAACTTATTTTTTAATTATATATCTTTTTTGGCATTTTGGAAGTTTAACATTTGAATTTGTGCAGTCACACACACATATATCATCTATGATTTGTAATCCTTGAATCCTTTGATTTCTTTCATTAGTTATAGAAATTGATTATTCATTTGAATGTAACATATCTTTCTCTTATATTTCTCTATTGTTTAGTCATATATATTTTATTTTGTTTCAATAATTTCTAACTAGTGAATAATCTGATTCTTTAATATCTTTTGGTCTTTTAGAAGTTTTAATATCTAAATTTTTGAGTTATTTTTTTGCAGTGTCTGAAACTATCTGACAAATTTTTTGTAAGTCATTGCACGTTTAAGCAATGACTTTTTCGTCAAATTGTAACACAAATTGAAGTCATACAAGAGCAAATTATGTAATGATGTAGTTTCATCATCAATTTAAGATTTTATAAAATTATTTTAGTTTACCTCACAAATAGGTAGGTCCCTGTGCATAGCACGAGAACCTACACAGTTACACCAATATTTCTAACTAAATAAAGACTTCTAATGAAACTAGGAAACAAAACAAAAATAAAGATAAATTAGGAAATATGATAAATTTAAATCCTATTTTCAAAATTCAAATTCAAATAGTACTTTCTTTTAATTTTTTTTTTAAATAAAAAACATTCAAATAGTACTTCTAATTAAGTTAACTAAAAGAGTAATAAGGAAAACAAATAAAATATAATCAATTAAGGAATATGTTGGCCTCCTAATATTACATAATTTATGTTCTTTAATTTTTCCATATATTGACATCATCTCTTTGATTGCCACGGGACCCCAATCTATTAGATTGTTTTCAGAGAACTTTAGGAGGATTCTCGCTGAATGTGCTAAATTTGGGACATTGGGATTAACCACACTGTCACTAAATACGCGCACTGTTGAGCCCCTCGCTCTTGTGCCGAACTCCTCGGGTTGGAAAAGAACTTTTCTTCAATTTCGAACCATACTTTCTTCGATCTCTTGGATTTCTTATTAATCCCTTCCTTCTTATTCGTCTTAGCTATAATAGACAAAGTATCACACTGCTAATCAATCTCTTTTATCTCCTGATAGTAAAACATCTCTGAGCAAACTCTTGCATGAGAAGGGAAAAAAAAAAAGGAAGGAAAATAAAAGAAGCAAACGTTTTAATTGGAGAGAAAATGTTACTTTTCAAATATGTGTGTATTGTAATAAAACTTAGAAACCATATAATAATCATTATTTGGGCATCTAGAACTCTAGAGTACTCTAGAGTTTTAGATGCCCAAATGATTATTATATAGTTTTAAATTTTAATAATTTAATAATTTTATGAATTTTTAGAAAAGTCTACTAAATAAATTTCTTTAAATCTTGTCATTTAAAAAAAAAAAAACTAATGGTCAAAATTTTGTCATTTCAACATTTCACTAACAATACCCATAAAATAATAAAATAATAGTGCAAACAAATAAAAAAACTAAAAATCCAAGGCTAAAGTCGTTAAGGACAACGTTTGCAAAGGAAAAAAAAATCATCATTCTTGTAAGGTTGAATTTATTCAATCATGTGTTGGCTTTATTCTGTTCCAAATTTACTTGTAATTTAGCAATTCGATACCTTGCATTTATGTGGGATTTATGTAAGGGTAGTGTGTGAGAGAGTGTGAAGAAAACTCAAGATGTGTGCAATTCAAAAGAGTCTCGTGACTAGATCTTGCGACTGGCTCGTGACTAGCAAGTCTCCAGAATGGCACACGTGTGAAGCATGCAAGGAAGCTAAAGGGTCACGATAGCTGGAGCACTACAGGAAAAAACTTCTAGTCTGGCCAGGTAGTTAGCTCACGACTCAGACTCGTGACTCGTTCCAGTCGCGAGGTTGAGTCGCCAGAATGCCTTATTTGGATGAAAACTGACTTTTCACATTCCTCATACACACTATTATAAATACCATTATACCCACGAAATGTAGAGAGCTTCTAGAGAGAATTTTGAGAGAGAAACCCTAGAGAAAAACAAGATTGACTCATCCACAATCTCTACCATTTGATTCTCCAAATCCCTCTACTCTCACCCTCTCCATTGATATATATTTGAGAGATATATTTGCCAAATCCTTATCTCACCATATTCATATTAGTGAAGATGTGTTTCAGTGCTTGGGAAGTAGTTCAGAGAGGACCAATTCATTTGGTTGATGCAATGGGCTTATTGTTGGATCTAGTGGATTATTGACTGCTTGGAGGGCGGCGGAGAGGTTTTTAGCCGAGAACTTTGGTTTCCTCTTCGATAATACATCGTTGTGTTATCTTTGTATTTGTATCTCTCTTTCCTTTCTCTTTACCCTTTAATTGCTGCTGTATTTGTAATTAATTATGGTTTAGAGTGTGTTACCAATTTGGATATAGCTTATATTTCATATTCCGCACCTATATTGTTTGATTATAAGCTTGTGTTGGTATTTTTGTATTTGAGGGTCTAAAAGTTCATTGGTGTTTTACACGCTATTTGAACTTTCAATTGGTATCAGAGCGGGTACACTTGTTATGGTTTAAATACCTAAGTGTGATCCTTGACCCCTTGTGTTTATTTGCCATTGATAGTGCTTTGTATGCCTCTATGCATGTTTTGGTTGATGATGAATGTAACATGCCACGTGTTTGTAAAAATGCCTCTATGAGTGATAATCCTCATGATTGTAATGCTATGTTACATGAATCTTTGGGTGTTGTTGATATTCCTAATATCAAACTCTTGAAGAAAAATGCTAAGAAATTTCATAAGAATTTGAGCAAGTTATTTTGTGAAAAGGATGATTTGATTGCTAAGCTCAATAAATTCAACAAGTTGGTTGAAAAGTATAAGAAACTTACTGAAAATTCTCTTGAAAAATTAAAGGAGTTTGAATGTTTAAATGTGGACTTGAATGCTAAATTTGTTTTGTCTAACAAACTTGTTGATGAGTTAAAATGTGAAAATGAATCTCTTAAGATGCATGCCAAGTGTTTGATTGCTGAACCTACTGCTAAAAAGGATGAAAATATTTGTTACAATCATGTTGTGGTATCCGATTTTATGCCTATTGTGTGTTCTACCTCAAAGGACAAATCAGGGTACATTCTTCCACATAAAAGAAATCAAAAGGTGGAGAGAAAGGTTGGTAAGTCAAAGCCTTTGTTTAGGTCTCAAACTAAGGTTTTGGATGGATCTAAGTTTGTTCCAACTTGCCACCATTGTGGTGTGATTGGTCATATAAGACCTTAATGTCGTAAGTTGAAGAGAGAACAAAATCATATGGCTAGTTCCCTTCCCAAAAAACCTAGTGGACCTAAACACATTATTTGTCACCATTGTGGTGATTTTGGTCATCTAAAACCTCATTGCTTTAAGTTTCATGTTCTTAAAAGAATTAAAAGAAAAGAGAAACCTGAGCTTCTTGGAAGTTGTGCTAAAAGGGTAAACCGTTTTTGAATGAAAATAGCATGTTGTTAAAGAAAGTGTTTTATGCTCTTAACTCCTTGTTTATGTGCATCTCCACTTATTATTCTTCCAACCCTCGTCTCACTTCTCATGAGACACTTATTCTAAACAATCATTCCGTTTGGATGAGGAAGGGTTCCTATGCTTGAGTTTTTGTCCTTTTGGTCCTTGATCTAATTCTTTCGATATTTTTAGGACCATTTATGCGTTAGATGCTTTATTGTCATGCATTTGTGCGTCATGCATCTCTTTATATGCATTATTTTTGTTGTTTTTGCATTTGATCTTACTTTTATGCTTTTGTTTTTGTATGTGTAAAAAATCCAAAAACACATAAAAAGTGAAAATTCAAAAAGTTTGATTGTATATGTTTGAGCACATATCACATGTGAGTTTGGCCTAGTATCTTCATACTAATGGTGTAGTACATTTACAAGTTTAGCTTGTTATGTATGCACATCTATCTTTATGGAAAAAATCTTGACATCTATGTATGAGTTTTGTAAATCGATCTTCAAGCTTGTCATGAATGATAAATCAATAGTCTTGTTGGTTTTGATACATGCATAGACTTGTGCCTATATGTCTTTCCACTCATTTTTTTTTTTTTTTTTTTATTGATACATGCATAGACTTGTGCCTATATGTCTTTCCACTCATTTTTTTTTTTTTTTTTTTGCTTAAAGAGCTCAACCAATGTAAATCTTGAAAAGAGATAATGAGTTGCAAAAGCTGTCGCACATAATAGTATTCGACTAGAAAAAAGGGAAAACAACTTGTAATGAAAATGTATGGTGCCCAAAAGCCAAAGGCTTGTTCATCAAATTGAAATATAAATAATTTCAAGCATCGATCTCAAAAAGAGATGTAAAGATAAAAAAATGATCAAATGATATGAATTCTAAAGAAGCCAAATGAAAAGTTTCAGAGATATGTAATTATTTTTTTATGGGAGGTCATATATGTTCATTTTTATAATTGAGATAGACCACTTGACTTAGTACTAGTTGTGTATGACTTGATTGAATTGATAATTGAAGCTTTACTCTAGACTAAGGACTATTCCACATTTGATACACACACATACAACACACATGTCTAATGTTCAAATAATGCCTTATTCATTTGTTCGATTGTACTTGTTTAAATGTGATGTGTGTTTGCTCAACTATATACGATCAAACCAAAATTTTTTTTGATCATTTTATATGTATTTGGAAGTGATTTTTATCACTCTATGTGTTCATGTTTAGTGCTTACTTTGTTTTTCATTGTTTAAACATGTTTTGTATTGAAAAACAGGTGTTAGAATTTTTGGCTACTCATTTTGGCTATTCTCGCGAGTAGCGAGTTTTGGCTACTCATTTTGGCGACTCGCCCAGTCGCGAGATCTAGTCGCGAGTTTACACAGAATGGTTTGCGACTCACTAGCGACTCATCTTGGGACTTGCTAGTCGCGAAACGCTCAGAAATAGCTTTTTAAAGAGCTTTTCGTGGGAAACCTATTTTAAACCTCTCCCATCCTTTCTAAAACTCCTGTTTCAATATTTTTACATCAAAACCCAATCAATTTGAATGGTTTTTCATTCCATTAACATCTCTAAGGTAATTTTAAACTCTTTTCATTGTTTTGGATCCTTAGATTATATTTTGGAGAGTTTTGTGCTCTTGGTTGGGATTTTCATCATAGGGATTGGGAAAACTTATTTTTTTGTCAAATTTTTGTATGTGATTGATTTCTTTTGATGGTTTGCTTTGGATGTTGGCCCTTTTGTGGCAAAAAGAATATTAAGGGTGTATTTCATGATGTTCATGCATTGTTTTACATGGTTGTTCATAGTGTGCACGCTAGGTGTTTGATAAAATGCCTCTTAGGCATTTTCTCACTTGTTTGGACTTCGATGAGTACCAAACTTTGGGATTTCTCATGTTTCCTCACTAGGATCATGTTTGGTTCATTGGTTGTGTATTTAACACACCTTGCCTCACATGTGCATTTTCAATGCTTTGGTCATGCATTGCACATAGCCACATCTTGCACACACCTTTGCTACCCTTGTCATACATTGGTCTATACCTTGTTTCTTCATCCTAGCATGTCATACTTACCTTATGCTTTGTAGTATTTTGTTTTGTCTTTTATTTTCGCTTCATTTCTCATTCATTTTGCACCATTCTTACATCATTCTCCTGGTTCATACCTTCATCTCTTGTCTTTTTTTTTTTTCCTCCTTAACCCTTTTGTCTATTCATGTCAAAAAGGGGGAGAAATTCTAAGAAATTCTATTTCTTGTGCACATTTGTAGAGGGAGAGATATTCCATAGGAGAGATGCATATACTAAGGGGGAGAAGACATAGTGTTTATAAGAAAACTTTGTTTTGATTGTGTTTCTTTATGTTTGTTTTCTTGGATGCTTTATGGTACTTTAAGTTATGTTTAGTATCTATGCTTTATTGTTCTCATTGCATCGTGTTTGTGTGTTAGACATGCATACTTCCTTATGCTATTGTGCTTCATTGATTGCATGTTCGAATGATCATTTGCTTTACTATATGATTATTGTAGTCATTTCTATATGACTGTTTTGGTGTATGATCAAGTTGCTCACATGTTTCACACTATGTTTACTTGATCACAATTTACTTGTTACATTATACTTGTCCTTTTATTACTTACTTTACCTTGAAGGTCTAATGTGTTTTGTGCAAGTGTTTTAGGTTACAGATATATACGTTCCAAGTTCATCATAGCTTATTTGTCTATAGTTTTTATAACTTTTGGATATTTACATTGCTTTTGTTTAAAGCTTTAAGTACATTGATTTAAATCTTTCAGTTCATATTCAGTACTTTATATATGTACCTTTGCTTTGTAGTTCAGTACTTTTAGTTAATGTTATGCATTTTCTTTAGTACTTCACTCTTATGCCCTTGTTGGATATTATATCCTTGATGCAATTACTTTGTATTTTTGTATCGGTTTAGTGTTGGACATGCAAATGATACTTTGTATTGAACTTATTAGCTTGCATGTCCAAATGTTCATTCCTTGTGTGAATGATCATTGTGATAACTATTTATAATGATTGTTCCTGTTTGGTCAAGCCATGCTTTATTGCTATATTCTTTATTACTTGATCGTATTGTTCTTGCTCCATATGTACTTCAAGATTTCTACTTACAATGATCGTCTTGTGTTGTTGTTTTCAGGAAAAACTTGTTCGTATGGTTTAAAAGCTTTACAGTTTCTAGAGTTAGGTGTGAGTGAGTTTTAGCAACTATTCCCGACTCACATGTTAAGTCCAGAGTTTGTTTTAGGGTTTTGTCATGGAATAACCAAAGGAGGAGATTGTAAGGTTGAATTTATTCCATCATGTGTTGGCTTTATTCCGTGCCAAATTTGCTTGTAATTTAGCAATTAGATACCTTGTATTTAGGTGAGATTTATGTAAGGGTAGTGTGTGAGAGAGTGTAAAGAAAACTCAAGATATGTGCAATTCAAAGGAGTCTCGTGACTGGATCTCGCGACTGGCTCGTGACCAGCAAGTCTTCAGAATGGCACATGTGTGAAGCATGCAGGGGAGCTAAAGGATCACAATAGCTGGAGCACTATAGGACAAAACTTCTAGTCTGGCCAGGCAGTTAGCTTGCAACTCAGACTCGCGACTCGTTCCAGTCGCAAGGTTGAGTCACCAGAATGCCCTATTTGGATGAAAACTGACTTTTCACATTCCTCATACACACTACTATAAATACCCTTATACCCACGAAATGTGGAGAGCTTCCAGAGAGAATTTTGAGAGAGAATCCCTAGAGAAAAACAAGATTGACTCATCCACAATCTTTACCATTTGATTCTCCAAATTCCTCTACTCTCACCCTCTCCATTGATATATCCTCGAGAGGTACATTTGCCAAATCCTTATCTTACCATATCCATATTAGTGAGGAGGTGTTTTGGTACTTGGGAAGCAGTT
Source organism: Quercus suber (assembly GCF_002906115.3). Classification (NCBI taxonomy): domain Eukaryota; kingdom Viridiplantae; phylum Streptophyta; class Magnoliopsida; order Fagales; family Fagaceae; genus Quercus; species Quercus suber. The sequence goes on from NW_027070097.1 coordinate 317,820, forward strand.
TAGAGAGGACCAATTCATTTGGTTGATGCAATGGGCTTATTGCGCGATCCGGTAAGCTAGAGAAGAAAACGTTTGGTGTAACCCTGTTGGAGCAAGAAGCTTGGAGGGCTTAGGTGCACTGGGTAAATTAGGCTTGGAGGGCCTTCTGCTATTCATGTATCCCAACTTCGTTCTCTAGCAAATTATTGCCTGCTTGGAGGGCAGCGGAGAGGTTTTTCATCTCTCTTTCCTCTTCGATAATACATCACCGTGTTATCTTTGTGTTTGCATCTCTCTTTCCTTTCTCTATACCTTTTAATTGTTGCTGTCTTTGTAATTAATTATGGTTTAGAGTGTGTTACTAATTTGGATATAGCTTATATTTCATATTCCGCACATATATTGTTTGATTATAAGCTTGTGTTGGTATTTTGTATTTGGGTGTCTAAACGTTCATTGGTGTTTTACACGCTATTTGAACTTTCAATTCCTTCCCCTTTCTCTCCATCTCCTCCTCTCATCTAGTGATCTGGTTTCCACCTTTGAAAAAAACTCTGGTTATCAGAATTATAAATGGCATTTTAGATAATTTGTTGCTCTCTTGAAAACAAACAAAGTTTTGGGTTATCAAGTTTGTTCCTCTCTAAAAAACATGACATCAAACAAATCCATGAAGTTAAGTTTGTTAAATTCGCAAATAGGAGCAAGTGGTGATGGTTGGGACTTGGCTGTTTGGATTTTATCATGGGTTTGGTGATTTCAAGTTACGCAAAAACGAATTTGTGTTATGGAGGAGTAAGGTGTTGTATGATCTAGTCCCGATTTGTTAACATTTATCTAATTACTCAAAATTATTACATGAAAATTATAAGTTGAATTTTGATGGTAGAAAAAAAAAAATATAACATAACTTATTCATGTATAAAAAATTATCAACAAATTTAGTCAATGGATATATTTTCTTTTTATGGGTTATTAAATATTAAAAATATTAACATATGTGGCATTTAATTTTCTAGATTGATTTTTTTTTTTTTGAGAAATAATTACAACATGCTGCTAACTCCGCAGCTCGAACTCTTACCCCCCTAGACCCCCAAACACTTTGTACATGGGGAGGTGCTAATTTAGCTACAAGGCCTTTGGCAAAACATTATTTTGTTTTTCCGAATTGATTTTAGGTATTATATTTGTTTGTTATGTGCATATATAATATCTTTGTAGTAACATATGTGTAATATAATATAGAGTTATGTTGTCAGTTATAAATTTTACATTGTGTTTTGTATATAGACTTATGTTAGTTATAATATCCGTATAGCAAATAGAGACTTAATTTTGCCTTCAGAACTGTCTAGTTGATGATAATAATTAAAGTAAATTGCAAATTACACTCTTAAAGTTTGGAGGTGATTGGATTTTACACCCTAAAGTTTCAGAATTTAGATTTTACCTCCTAAAGTTTGGTTTTTACACTTTGACATTTCAAAATTTGGATTTGACTCCTTATATTTTAGAAGTGTTTGGATTTTACACCCTAAAGTTTTGGAGTATTTGGATTTTACACCCTAAAGTTTCAGAATTTTGAGGTATAAAATTCAAACAACCCTAAACTTTAGGGGGTAAAATCCAAGTTCTAAAACGTTTAGGTGTAAAATCTGAACATTCACTACAACAAAATGTATTTTTAGCGACGAAAATTAGTGAGGAAATATTTTTCGTCACTAAAAATACAACCTTAGTGACGAAATTCATATTTCGTCACTAAAAGTTAAAAAAATTATAACTTTTAGCAACGAAAAATAAATTTCGTCGCTATTGTGATCTGAAAAATAGGCGTCGTGGAGGGAAATTTTGGCGCAAATTTAATTAATTTATAGTGACGAAATATTTCGTCACTAAAAGTGAAAATTTTTAGTGATGAAATATTTCGTTACTGTAGGTATTGGTGTGGATAGTATTAATGACGAAAATCCTTTCGTTGCTATAAGGAAGAATTAGCGACGAAAAATATTCGTCACTAAAAATACTAATAGTTTTGCACTTATATGTTTTTAGTGACGAATTCACAATTCGTCACTAAAAGTATGCTATAGCAACGAAATTTGAATTCCGTCGCTAAAAATCTTAACAAAATATGGTTTCTTTAGTGACGAAAATAAAATTCGTCACTAAAAGTGTAACAAATTCTGGGTCCTTTTGTGACGAAACAGAAATTCGTCACTAAAAGTGGGAAATAGCGATGAAAATAGTTCGTCACTAAAGACTACTTTGTGATGAAATAGAAATTTGTCACTAGAAGTGGGAAATAGCGACGAAATGGTTTCGTCGCTATTTCCCACTATAAATACTCCCAAACAAAAGCAGTGCCCATTCACCCACTCAGCAAAAAACATTCACCGTAAAAAAAGAGAGACCCAAAGAGAGACCCACCCTGGTGATGCATTCACCGTAAAAAAAGAGAGACCCACTCCGCATCGGCGATGCATCGGCTTCTCATCGGCAACGCATTCATCGGCGACACTTCGGCGTTGCATTTGAGCTTTGATCTCTTCACCTTCACAACGCTTCCTTCTGCATCGCTTCCTTCGACTCACCGGCAACGCGTTGAGCTTCGATCTCTCACCGACGATGCATTCGCGACGCTTAGAGCTTTTCTTCACCGGCGACGTGTTTCTTCCTTCTGCGATGCTTCCTTCGACGCACCGGCGACGCTTTGAGCTTTTCTTCGCACGGGCAACGCTTCTTCCTCCTCATCGACGACGCTCCGCTCTGGTGACGCTTTGATTTCCTTCACTTCGGCGACGCTTCGATTTCCTTCGCTTCGGCGATGCTTTGCCTCTCCTTCACGCTGTCAACGGTGAGATAGAAACTTTGAGATCTTTTTTATTATTATTTTTTTTAATTTTCTTTTTGTTCTTATAGATTTAAATGGTGTAAATGTTACTGAGTGTATATTGCTGATAGAAACCAATCAAATATGGTTTTTGTTTCTCCAAATTCATGGTGTAAATGTTATGTTTGTTGTTATTTATTGTTATTGAGTGTATTACTAATATCCAAGCATGATAGCAAAGATGTAAAAGTTTAGGCTGTTAGTTTCAATGAGATGGGTATTTGATCTCATTTTCTATTTGATTGGTTTTAGGCTGTTGGTTTCAATGAGATGGCTGTGATTTTTATGGGATTTTTTTTTTTATGGTTGAGAAATGGGTTTGCTTGATTTTTGGTTTTCTCCAGCTTTGTGCTATAATTTCCTACATGCTTTATAAATGGAGGTGAAATCATAAAGGAGGCAAGGCTTGCTAAATTTTGAGTTGTGGGTGTGTTTGAATGTTAGTTTGTGGTGAATTAAGAAATGGGTGTGTTTCATTTATGTTTTGTTAATTTATATATATTTTTTTAAACTTGGTTTAATTTGCAATTTCTGCTGAACCAGATCATGTGAAGTGTTTAATTTGGTTCCTTTTTGTGGTTTATGTATCTTCTTGTTGGGATTTTTATTTATTTTATTTTTTACATTATTATTTGGGAGTGTATCGTGAATATAATCGGTTAGTCTAAGATTTTGAGTTGAAGCTAAATGCATTTGTTTTGCAATGTAGATCAGCCTTTATAGTTTAGTATATATGATTCATATATTTATTGTAATGATGCCATTTCTTTTTCTTTAGTAATTATGGATACTATAAATTATAACAGGTTAGTTTAATGATAGAGGTTCATTAGTGGAGTACGCTGCATTAAATTTTTTTTTTTTCTTTTATCTCCAGCTCTCTCCCTTTTGTGGCTGAAGAAATTGTGAGGAACAAGGTGAAGACCACAAGTTAGCTTGAGCAAAGTAAGTAAATTTTAATTATCCTTCTTTATTAGACTATGACTTTGGAGTAGGATAAATGAACTTTGGTAGCACATTGGGTGTCAAAATTTAAAACTGTTTTAGCTCTGGCTGAGGAAATTATTTTTCTTTCGTCTTTTTAATTTCAGTTTCAGCTCAAGTGCAGCTGTGAGCTTAGTGATCAGATTGAAAGTTTTGATTTTGAAAGCTGTTTACGGCCTTTTTTTGAACAGGTTTGGAATAAAGGCTCAATCTCTCTATTCTTTGTTTAGCGTATGCTCATATAAAGATTGATTAGTTCATATTATGTTAGTCTTGGACCTCTTTGTAACTATGTGGTCATTCTTGGGGGTGTTGGGATTCTTATTATTTATAATGGAATGTAAAAAAAGCAAAGAAAGAAGAAGATAATTAGATTATTAATATATATATATATATATATATATATATATGCTTTCAAAACTCTGTGTGCAAGAGATCCCGGGTTTGGATGAGCCTCTACACACAGAGTTTTGAAAGCAAAGTATTTTTCGCAAAGCAATTTCATGGGGGCATAGCTAGGCAAGAAACCATCGTACACATGGAGAAGTTTGATGGCAATGAGAAAAGTCCTTAACAGGGGGCTACGATGGAGCATAGGAAATGGGCAAAGCGTGAGGATATGGGCTGATAGATGGTTGCCAACCCCAAACTCTTTCAAGGTGGCAAGTCCTTCGCCCCAAGCTTTTGAAGGGAATATGGTGGAATCTCTTCTAGACAGGGATGTAGGTGGCTAGGACAAAAACTTGGTGAGCAGCATTTTCCTTCCTTATGAAGCGAAGGCTGTTTTAAGCATTTCAATTAGCCACAATTTTCCCGATGATGCTCTGACTTGGGCATGGACTCAAAATGGGATGTTTGCTATAAGTAGTGGGTATAAGGTAGCATGTAGTTGGCTGCTGGAACAAAGGAGTAAGGCTGATGGGGGGAGGCAACAAACCTGAAGAAGTGGAGTGATTTCTGGAATATTATTTAGAGACTAAACTGCGTAAGCAAGGTAAAGTAGTTTATGTGGAGGGCGTGCAAGAACATCCTCCCTACAAACTATTGCCTTAAGCTCAAAAGAATTCCCATGGAGGATGCGTGTAGGGTTTGTGGAAAGGTAGAGTCATCGGGGCATGCTCATTGGGATTGTGAGGTGGCCGAGGCTATTTGGAGGGAGTCAAAGCTTCCTTGCCTAAGTTTCGAAGCCCTTTGTGAGAATTCATGGATGTTATGGGGAAGCTTTGGGAAGAAAGAAGGGAGATTAGCTGGGAGACCTTTGCTACCACGGTATGGTGCATTTGGAAAAATAGGAACGCCACAAAGTTTGAAGGTCGGTGCAAGGCAGTGAAGGCAATTGTTAAGGAGGTTGAACTATTGGTGGAGGAGTTCAGCTCACTAAATGCAGCTTTGAAACAATCAGCACCTCCAAGAACTAGGGGATGGATGCCTTTGTGTGAATGGTGGTACAAAGTGAACGTGGATAGGGCGGTGTTCAAGGAGTTTGGTAGCTGTGGAGTTGGGGTTGTAATCAAGAACAAGCAAGGCCAAATTATGGGAGCAATGAGTAAGAAGCTGGAATTACCTTCTGGGCTTTAGAAATGGAAGCTAAAGCGTTTGAGGAAGGCTTAATGCTAGCAGGGGAACTCGGGCTCAAACAAGTGATTCTGGAAGGAGATGCTCAAGTGGTGACCAATGCATTGGTAGGAAAATGTCTCCCACCAACTTCAATCCAAATGATAATAATAGGAGCAAAGCAATGGAGGCAAAAGGTCCAAGATTGGAAAATCAGCCATGTGCGTAGAACAGGGAATCTTGCAACCCATCTTATGGCTCGGAATGCCAAACTTATTTCTGATTGCGTAGTGTGGGTTGAGGATACTCCACCCATTATTCAATGCCAAGTGCATAGAGATGTAATGTTATTGAATCAGAGTTCAAATTAATGAAATTTATTTGCGATTGACTATCAAAAAAAGGTGCAGACAAAAGTCACTCAATTTATTGAGATTATTATATGTTGCTAAATCATTAGCTCGAACCATTCTTTTTGTAAGACAATTAAGCATTTGTGTGTGGAGATATGTCAATTAAGCTACAATATTCTTCTCCAAAAAAAAAAAAAAAAAAAAGCTACAATATTTTTAGTTGTGACTAACACATATTATTAGAACTATTATATGTTCTTATTATTCATATAACAAATATGAATTCCTAAATAAATAATGAAATTTGCATTTTTTTTTTAGGGAGTGGACATATATAAAATGATAATGCACTGTGACCGTGTAAACCACAAAATAAGGAAGATTCGCTGGAATCTTATATATATATGCGCTAAATCTTACTAAATTATGAGGTTCAAATAAAAAAGAGAAGACCTCTCTCAGTTCATTTATCCAGTATTGCTGTAAAACTTGGCATATATATTTCAATAAGTTATTTTCTTTGGATTAACTAATATGTTTGAGTTTGGTGAGAGAGTGTAATTAAGTTTGTGTGTGTGTTTAACAATTAGTTTGTTTCTAAAAAAAAAGTTTTTTTTTTCAATAATCAATAATTTATTTTCATGTAAGGATAATGTCTATTCTCATTTCTTAAGAGCTAAAGAACTGTCTCGTACATAAAGCATCTATTTCGATTGTTCGATTAAAATTGATTTTAAAAGGTTTTTGTCTTAAATATATAGATAACCGTGTCTGTGATCAAATGTATTATCAGTTTTTTTTAAAGACATAAAACCTTTTCAAATCAGTTTTGTAAATGTCTATTTTAATTTTTGGGTATCAAATATATTTTCTAAAGTAATTTCATTTTTAAAATGTTTATTCCTTTCTAATTTCTTTTTTCTTTTTTCTTGCTGGCTTTTTTGTTTTAATTTTTATTTTAATATGTGCATTTTTTGAAAGAAAGAAGTAAAAAACTTGTAGTGTCAAACGTTACTCTATTTATTATTATTATATTTTTGAGAAACAACGTTACTTTATTT
>NW_027070097.1:328833-343728 GCF_002906115.3 Quercus suber
TTTTTTTTTTTTTCCTCTTTCAAATGGTAGGAAACTATTCTCAAAGTGCAAGAGGATCATTGTCAAGATCCTAATGCAATTCCCCTTACACAAGAGGAAATCTCAAACTTGGTTTTTAAGAAAAAATCCGTTATTGTAAAAGGACTTGGCATGAGACCTTCCTCTTCTCTAGTAACCACTGCCTCATCTAGTTTCTCGGTAGAGTATATTCATCAATTAGAAAATGAGATAATTGAGCTCAAAGAGGCAAGAGTTAGGGATGAAGAGGAGTGAGCTAAGGAGCAAGAGGCGCGAGCTAAGCAAGATGAGATCCAAAAGAATATTCTTAATTTTTTGAGTAGCAAGGGTTATGATGACGGTTTTAACTATAGGGGTGGTTCATCTTCAAGTTAAATCACTTATTGGTTAGTACTTTATCTTTAAGTTAAAACACTTCATTTTTTATGTATCATTTGAAACTAATTGTTAGAAATGTTTTTTATAACATAGTTAATGTTTTTACTTTATGATTTTAATGTAGTAGTGTTTTTATATTTGTGCAGATTTCTTATTGGTGGCTCTAGGGGATTTACTTTTGTCATTATTTGAAGACATATGAGGACATCTTTTGGCTTTAGGGGGTTCTAATTATATTATGCTATATTTTTTGTATTGTTATAAAACATCTTAAGTTATTGTATGTGTTGCAAACAATTATTGTATGGAAGGAATTTGAATTTGATACTTGTTTTAATTTTAACTTGTGGAATGTATGGATCGATTTTTTATAAATGTGTTGTTGAAATAAATGTGTTAATCAAATGTGAGGTTTTAATAATGTAATGACAGGTTATAGGTTAATATCAACGTCATGAAAATAATAAAAATAGAAAATAAGTTTTAGTGACGAATTTTTTCGTCACAAATATGGCAACAAAAAATTGTTATAGTGATGAAATATTTCGTCACTAAATGCAGTGGTATTTTGTAAGAAATGGTTTTAGTGACGAAAATTTTCGTCGCTATATATGCATGGATTTTCTTAAAAATAGTTTTAGTGACGAATTTTTTCGTCACTATATGTACCCGAAAATAGTTTTAGTGACGAAATTGTTCGTCACTAAATATGATTTAATAAACTGAAATGGTTTTAGTAACGAAAGATTTTTGTCACTAAATATTGTTTTTAGCAAGGAAAACATTTAGTGATGAAACGTTTTCGCCGCTAAAAGTTTTTTTTTTTTTTTAAACAAATCGGACTTTTAATGACGAAATTTTTCGTCGCCAGGACTTTTAGCGACGGGGCTACAGCGACGAAATGAATTTTGTCACTAAAAGTCCAATTTCGTCACTAAAGGTTCTTAGTGACGAAAAACTGGACTTTTAGTGACGAATTTTTTCGTCACTAAAAATACATTTTCTTGTAGTGACTCCAACCTCCAGGGGATAAAATCCAAATTTTGAAACTTTAGTATATAAAATCTAATCACTCTCAAACTTTAAGGGGGTAATTTACAATTTACCATAATAATTATAACCACACTAAAAAAAAAATCTCACAAATATAAATAAACTAAAATTGGGCCAAAGAAGCTTTCACATCAGCCGACTAACACACATTAACACACTAGATAAACCTTTGTCTCCAAACTCCCACATAGAGACAAAAGCCACTCTATTTTAAAGAGAGTATCATAAGACGAACTCCCAGTATGTAGAAGGGCTCCAAGGGTTTCCAATTTACTTTTTGCGGATGATTGCATTGTCTTCTACAAGGCATTGAGGAAGAGGGGCTTAAAGTCACCAAAATCTTGGATAATTATGAAAGAGAGTCTGGGCAGAAGCTAAATAAAGAGAAGACATCACTCTTTTTTAGCAAAAATATGAAGGCTGAGGTTAAAGAAGTAGTGAAAGAAATGTTGGGCTTAGATCATTCACCAACATGAGTGGTATTTGGGGTTGCCCCCATTGGTAGGGAAGGGAAAAAAAAGAAAGTATTCAATCGAATTAAGGTCCAAATTGGGTGTAAAATAGCAAGTTGGAAGGGAAAGTTGCTATCTATGGGAGGCCGAGAAATCCTAATAAAGGCAGTTGCCGAAGCTACTCCGACGTACATAATGAATTGCTTTAAAATCCCCAATTCCCTTTGTAGTGAGCTGAACTCTTTGATTAGTAATTTTTGGTAGGGACAATGTGACAAAGAAAGGAAGACTAGCATGGATAGTTTGGAAGAAAATGTGCAAGCCAAAAGCTGGTGGGGGGGGGGGGGGATGGGATTTAAAGATCTTAAGGCATTTAATCTAGCTTTGCTTGCAAAACAAGGGTAGAGGCTCATCCAAAACCCGGGATCTCTTGCACACAGAGTTTTGAAAGCAAAGTATTTTTCGCAAAGCAATTTCATGGGGGCATAGCTAGGCAAGAAACCATCGTACACATGGAGAAGTTTGATGGCAATGAGAAAAGTCCTTAACAGGGGGCTACGATGGAGCATAGGAAATGGGCAAAGCGTGAGGATATGGGCTGATAGATGGTTGCCAACCCCAAACTCTTTCAAGGTGGCAAGTCCTTCGCCCCAAGCTTTTGAAGGGAATATGGTGGAATCTCTTCTAGACAGGGATGTAGGTGGCTAGGACAAAAACTTGGTGAGCAGCATTTTCCTTCCTTATGAAGCGAAGGCTGTTTTAAGCATTTCAATTAGCCACAATTTTCCCGATGATGCTCTGACTTGGGCATGGACTCAAAATGGGATGTTTGCTATAAGTAGTGGGTATAAGGTAGCATGTAGTTGGCTGCTGGAACAAAGGAGTAAGGCTGATGGGGGGGAGGCAACAAACCTGAAGAAGTGGAGTGATTTCTGGAATATTATTTAGAGACTAAACTGCGTAAGCAAGGTAAAGTAGTTTATGTGGAGGGCGTGCAAGAACATCCTCCCTACAAACTATTGCCTTAAGCTCAAAAGAATTCCCATGGAGGATGCGTGTAGGGTTTGTGGAAAGGTAGAGTCATCGGGGCATGCTCATTGGGATTGTGAGGTGGCCGAGGCTATTTGGAGGGAGTCAAAGCTTTCCTTGCCTAAGTTTCGAAGCCCTTTGTGAGAATTCATGGATGTTATGGGGAAGCTTTGGGAAGAAAGAAGGGAGATTAGCTGGGAGACCTTTGCTACCACGGTATGGTGCATTTGGAAAAATAGGAACGCCACAAAGTTTGAAGGTCGGTGCAAGGCAGTGAAGGCAATTGTTAAGGAGGTTGAACTATTGGTGGAGGAGTTCAGCTCACTAAATGCAGCTTTGAAACAATCAGCACCTCCAAGAACTAGGGGATGGATGCCTTTGTGTGAATGGTGGTACAAAGTGAACGTGGATAGGGCGGTGTTCAAGGAGTTTGGTAGCTGTGGAGTTGGGGTTGTAATCAAGAACAAGCAAGGCCAAATTATGGGAGCAATGAGTAAGAAGCTGGAATTACCTTCTGGGGCTTTAGAAATGGAAGCTAAAGCGTTTGAGGAAGGCTTAATGCTAGCAGGGGAACTCGGGCTCAAACAAGTGATTCTGGAAGGAGATGCTCAAGTGGTGACCAATGCATTGGTAGGAAAATGTCTCCCACCAACTTCAATCCAAATGATAATAATAGGAGCAAAGCAATGGAGGCAAAAGGTCCAAGATTGGAAAATCAGCCATGTGCGTAGAACAGGGAATCTTGCAACCCATCTTATGGCTCGGAATGCCAAACTTATTTCTGATTGCGTAGTGTGGGTTGAGGATACTCCACCCATTATTCAATGCCAAGTGCATAGAGATGTAATGTTATTGAATCAGAGTTCAAATTAATGAAATTTATTTGCGATTGACTATCAAAAAAAGGTGCAGACAAAAGTCACTCAATTTATTGAGATTATTATATGTTGCTAAATCATTAGCTCGAACCATTCTTTTTGTAAGACAATTAAGCATTTTGTGTGTGGAGATATGTCAATTAAGCTACAATATTCTTCTCCAAAAAAAAAAAAAAAAAAAAGCTACAATATTTTTAGTTGTGACTAACACATATTATTAGAACTATTATATGTTCTTATTATTCATATAACAAATATGAATTCCTAAATAAATAATGAAATTTGCATTTTTTTTTTAGGGAGTGGACATATATAAAATGATAATGCACTGTGACCGTGTAAACCACAAAATAAGGAAGATTCGCTGGAATCTTATATATATATGCGCTAAATCTTACTAAATTATGAGGTTCAAATAAAAAAGAGAAGACCTCTCTCAGTTCATTTATCCAGTATTGCTGTAAAACTTGGCATATATATTTCAATAAGTTATTTTCTTTGGATTAACTAATATGTTTGAGTTTGGTGAGAGAGTGTAATTAAGTTTGTGTGTGTGTTTAACAATTAGTTTGTTTCTAAAAAAAAAAGTTTTTTTTTTTCAATAATCAATAATTTATTTTCATGTAAGGATAATGTCTATTCTCATTTCTTAAGAGCTAAAGAACTGTCTCGTACATAAAGCATCTATTTCGATTGTTCGATTAAAATTGATTTTAAAAGGTTTTTGTCTTAAATATATAGATAACCGTGTCTGTGATCAAATGTATTATCAGTTTTTTTTAAAGACATAAAACCTTTTCAAATCAGTTTTGTAAATGTCTATTTTAATTTTTGGGTATCAAATATATTTTCTAAAGTAATTTCATTTTTAAAATGTTTATTCCTTTCTAATTTCTTTTTTCTTTTTTCTTGCTGGCTTTTTTGTTTTAATTTTTATTTTAATATGTGCATTTTTTTGAAAGAAAGAAGTAAAAAACTTGTAGTGTCAAACGTTACTCTATTTATTATTATTATATTTTTTTGAGAAACAACGTTACTTTATTTAATTGTTAAGAACTTCAAATTTTAAGAAATATATATATATATATATATATATAAAATGATTTCCCTCTTTCAACTAGACTTTTTTATGATTCAAAAATACTCTTATTAATAAAGAGTTACTTTATTTAGAAATAGGATCATAAATATCAAATAATATTTTTTTTTGAATAAATAACAAATTTCATTTTGAATTCAAAAATAGAACTCCTAAAATTTAGGACTTTTTTCCCTTCGCGTTCAAAAAAGAAATTACAGTTACTGTTTATCTCTAAAGTTTATCCTTTTTATTTATTTGAAAAATAAAAAAATATATTTATAAATTATAATAGATGCAAATTACTTACCTTAACTCAAAAAAATAAAAAAAACCTTTGAGCACTTGTTTAGAGGCGTGTATATATATATATAACTTCCAAGCATTAGAATTTCCAATATTTGGCATTCATGCTTTTTGAATATATATTGAATTTGTATACAGTATTTCACATTTCAAGCAACATTATACTTCAAAAAAATATATTTTAATTTCAGTTAAAAAAAAAACTAAATATCTATGAAAATATTTAGTAATTAAAAATTAATTATTAATTTAATCAACTTGATTAAAAAAAAAAAAAACAATATGTAGTCTATAAACATATTTAGTAATTAAACAATTATTAATTTAATCAACTTGATTGATTTTTAAATGATCAAAATACTCTTGGATCATAATAAACATTTCACCAAAGTAAAAAATAAACTTATTTTTTTGGGGAAAAAAATACACTCCATGCTGTCTATTTAAGTTTCACATTGGTCATGAAAACACAGAAAATGATAGAGTTAACGTACGTTGTCATTTTTTTACTATGTTTGGGAGTTAAAATTCCCCCGAGACTCACAAATAATTCGAGGGTTGGTGTAGTCTGTAAATTGCGATGGATCTTTAAAGAAATAAAAAAAGACGTAAGCAGTGAACGTGTTTTTCTATTCTATCTGCAAGATGGCCTAAAATAAAGGTTCTGAAAAAACAAACGAGCACAGTGAAGACTCTTCAATGAGTGATTCTCTGGGGTTCAGGAAGAAAACTCTGGAGCTACTGTCAGAAATATTAGAAGTTTTAAAATCTCTACAGCGTAACAGCAAGGTTGCCGGTGGTTCACGGGTGAAAGACAAGGAAACTTCTGGCGGTGGCAGTAACAGTAACCTGGCCGGGTTTGGTAAGAAATAATCATGAGACATGGGATATGCTTGCAGTTGTGTGGCTACTTGATCGTCCACACAATATGGGCCGGGTTTGTATCTTTCTTACGTTTGTTGTTGCATGCAGCTGTTGTTGTTCCTTTTATCTTATTTTTCTTTGTTTTCTGGTCAATAACCCTACTTCTTCAATTATGTATGATCGACTTCCGGGATGAATGAGTAGGTGGAATGCTAGTTGTGGATTTTCTTTTCCCTACTATGTTATGAATAAAACTTTATTCAATCAAGATGAACTAGTATAGTGCGGTTAGTACCTGCACAATACAAGCAACTAATCTGCAATCTCGTTATCCTTGGCATTATGAACTATATTTGATGAAAATTTGGAACCAAGGGGATGAGCCTTGGATCCTAAATTGTAATCCTTGCCACTATGCCCTCATTGCTGCACACTAGATGATTTTTTTTTCCTAACATTGAATCATAGATATTCATATTCATATTCCTTATTGAAATATACGTGGTTTAATTTTTGTAACTCTCTTACACTCAATTGAGTGTTTTGTATTGTATTTATAAATGGACATGATAAGGATTGTAACAGATAGAGATTACAAGAATTCAAAAAATACGGGTTGCTAAATACAAAATATGTAAATATGGTTAATATAAGAGGTGGCAATTCTTGTTCCTATGTCAGGTTTGTATCGTGTTAACTTATAAGTATTCGATTATATGCATCAATACTAACCCGTCACGTTTATTGAATAGGTCAAAATTCATCAACTTTAACATGACCTGTTTATTAAACGGGTCAGTTGTGTCAAATTGTTTATCAAATTTTATCAAAGCGAAAAATATATATAAATTTTAATATCAACCATATTGATTTGAATTATTAAAAACCAAACAAATAAATTTTCATTACAAATAACTATTCAAAATTAAAGAAAGTTTTAATTTCATAAATAATCAACCATAATATGTCAAAAAAAAAAAAAAAAAACCACAACAATTAATAAGTTTATATATCTAGGGTTTTGAAGGATATATTGATGATATTTGATGTTTGTATGTTTTAACAAGTTTATTCATAATTAATCTAATTAACAAATTGAGTTTTAAAACTTGTTAATTTTATCAACCGGGGTCTAAATTTCCCAACAAAAATGTAAAAACTCTCCACAATCCCCACCTTCTCCTTAAAAAAACCATCCCACCTTTTATCAAACAAAAGAAAAACTACCCTTCTTAAAAAAAAAAAAAAAACCCACCCACGGTTTCCTATTAAAAAAAATTACCCATATCACCAAAAAAAAAAAAAAAAAAAATCTCATAAATCAATTGCAGCTTCATGAATTAAAAAAAAAAAAAAATCTCATAAATTAATTGTAGCTTAATGAATTAAAAAATAAAAAAACTTCTTCCATTTGTTCCTCTCTTCCCCTTTCTAATATTGTGGTCCATTAAATTGCAAATTCACAATATTGCTTTAGTTTCTTCTTTGTTCTTTCTGTTTCATATACTAAATTCTTTTCAATGGTCAAGCGTTTTCCTGTCAAAATTGGTAAGCCTTTGAACAAAATTTATATTATACTTTTTTACTACATAACACCTTTTTGTTTAAACTTTTTTTTTTAATTAATGATAAATCATAAATAGGTTTATGATGTTGATTGAAACTTATTTTGAACTATAGAGTTTAATTTGAAACTCTCAAAATGTGAGGTTTAAAATTAATTGAAATCACACTTAAATTTTAGTTTTAAATTATATAATTTCCCCACAACACAGGCACACACACACACGTGGTAGAATCAAGACAAATACTTCTAGATTTAGAAAGGTGAAAAAGAAATTTAGACATACTGGATGTCACAATAAAAGTTATGGTCTACAAAGAAAATCAAATTTATTTTATCCATGATATGGCCTTTTTTTTTGGTAGTTAATACTCAACGGCCGAATGATATCTAGGTGGGAATGTTCAGACATAATAAAATTTAGTGTGCATCGTACGACGTTCTGTTTTTGTATTTTACAGTCATAATGATGTAAACCTCAATGATGTTGTTGTTGTTACATACTGGAAAATGCTAAGATTACAGAAAATGACACAAGTTTGTGCTACACTCACCATGTGACGAGTTGTGATTGGTGAATATATGTCTCCATATGACCCACAGACACTCCACTAGTCACGACTTGCCATGTTGTGAGTTGTGGCACAAAGTTGTGCAATATTTGGTGTCCTAGCACAACTCTATTATATTTTATTATTATCCTATGAAATTGCACAAGAAATTCATGATCATGTGGGCATGTGAACATATACAATTTATGCATGAACTTGTGAATTTATACAACTTATGAATGAACATGTGAGCATGTAATATACAATCTATCCTAAGGAATGGCATGTGAGATATGGTTGTGTGAGGTATGCACATGGGATTTCACATGCAAAAGAAACACTAAACACAAAGGTTAAATTTTTGGGGAGTGGGATATGTTGACTTGATTTTTGGGTCTATGAGCTTAATTAATTTATGTCATGAGCTAAGCTCTATTTGGAAACCCAATTTTGGTAAAATGATTTTTTTAAGCGTAGATAATAGTTTTCGAAAAAGATTTTGTTTAAATTTTGGGTCCTTTTTGAAAAGGGAAAAGGATAATTGTTTTGCGGAAAAAAGGAATTTTATTATTTGAGGGCAAATTATAACTTACACACTTGTGGTTTGGCTGAAATTTAAGTTGCCTACTTGTGGTTTGATGTTGAATTTGACACTTTACCCACCTGAGGTTAGCTCAGTTAAAGTTTTGTTACCCACCTCCGTTAAAAATAGGACTAAATATGTAATTTTGCTCTACTTTTATATCTCTATGATGGGTTTGGCTTTCTTATGAACAAGAAGTTGCTGGATTTTTGCAAATCTGGTTGTAAGTTGTGTGTTGATGGTACTTGAGTCTAAGGTTGAGCCTCTTCCTTCGATCAGGACTTGAAAGTTGATACATTCGAGATGGTCAAGGAAGAACACCAAAAATAAATTGCTGCTTTTAACTTTTTTTTCATGACTTGAATTTGGAGGAAGCTTATCAGATGCAAATTTGCTAAAAAGAGGAGCCTCGTTAGGCTGGATGTCAACAGCCTTGGTTGACACCCTTTAACCCATGTAACTTTACACTACTACCTTTGTATAATGTGTATTCCTCTTGTACTCAGGTCTGGCATTTTGTTTTTCTTTAGCCTGACCTCGTCTCGTCATTTTTAGGATTCTTGTGGATTAGATGCTATGGCTTCATTGGCTGCTTAGAAATTGATGAAGCAATTTGTTTCTTTTATGGTATTTGTTTGAATATGTGTATTTTTTTTTTTTTTTGAGAAACAGAATATGTGTATTTGAAGCAATGAATGTAAAGCAAGTTTGAAATGCTAAGATCATGAATAAAAAATTTATTTTTACCAACCGGCTTTTGATCGTATGTTAATTTATATTTTTTGTGTTTTTAGAGGAGAGAGATACAAAAGTGGAACAAAATTACATATTTAGCCCTATTTTTAATGGAGGTGAGTAACAGAACTCTAATTGAGTTAACCTTAGGTGGATAAAGTGTCAAATTTTAAACTACAAATAGACAATTTAAATTTCGGCCAAACTATATATGGTTAAGTTGTAATTTGCCCTTTATTTGAATATGGATTTTTTTTTTTTTTTATGGGCTTTTTAAAAAGGAGAATATCATTGGACTTCGTTAGAAAATGGACTTTTGCCTTAGAGAAAATCTCATGAGATTTTGAAAAGAATTTCCAAAGAAAATCTTTTATTTAAATCTCATTCGTTTTTTTTTTTTCCTTTTTTTTTTTTNGTAAAATAACATTCAATTAAACGGGTTAAATAAGTTCCATGGGCTAGACATGAATACGATACATTTATTAAATAGGTCAGTCGTGTCAACTTGAATACGACACGAATGTGTTAAGCCTCAATGCCTAGTTAATACACCCCTCAAGTTTTAGAATCTATGGATGGGGAAGAGCTTCAACTTGTCATGAAGAAAAGTAAATCATGGAAACGATAAACCTTTTGTCATGATGTCAACTAGATTTTGGTGGAAATAAACCGAAAATTTAAAGCCCAGTTTGTAACCCTTTCTCAGACAAAGTGGAAATAAATTTCCACATATTTAGTGCCTGCATGTAACACAAGATTTGTAGCAAGATAAGTAGTGACAACATTGTCGCACCAAAAAAAAGAGAGTAGAAGGAAGAGGGACACCAAGTTCATTGTGCAATGGCGTAATAAGCCAAGTAATCTCAGCAGTAGTGTCAGCTAGGGCATTATATTTAGATTCAATTGAAGGATTGCGCAATGGTACCTTCAGGGGTGAAAGTTCAATATGGGTATGAAACACCCTTGAACGTTTAAACCCCCAATCACAAAATTACCAATTCAAGCTTTATATCAAACAATATATGTGCAGAAAATGATAATAAGCTTATATTAGAATTGATAAACAATCTAAGCCAAATATAAATACATCCACAGCAGTAAATATAAGGCAAAGATAAAGGAAAGAAAGATGCAAACACACGGACAACACATGATGTGCTATCAAAGAGGAAACCGAAGTTCTCGGCGTAAAACCTCTCCGCCGCCCTCCAAGCAGTGATATAATCCACTAAAGAATATAGTTGGGATACATGAACAGCAGAAGACCCTCCAAGCCTAATCTACCCAAGTACCTAAGCCCTCAAAGCTTCTTCCTCCAACGAGGTTACGCCGAACCTATTTCTTCTTTAGCTTCTCGGATTCCGCTACTTGACCATAGCATCAACCAATGTATATTGGTTCCTTCCAAACTGCTTTCCTTAGCACCAAATGAACCTTCTCACAGATGTGGGTGTGGTGAGATAAGGATATGGTAAATGATCTCTCAAGGGTATGACAATGGAGAGGAAGAGAGTAGAGGAATTTGTAGAGACTCTAAGGTAAAGATTAGGGATGAGGCAATCTTGTTTTTCTTTAGGTTTTCTCTCACACAAATCTCTTATTTGTTTTTTTTTTTTCCTTTTTTTTTTTTTTTTAATTTTTAAATTTTCATGGTAAAAGGATCTATATGAAAATCTCATGAATTTTGGCATTGGAAAAAAGAATTTCCATAGGAATTTTATTTAATAAAAAAAAGTCCAATGTCATTTTATAAAAGACTTTTCTAAGAAAGTGATTTTATTGAATAGTCTTATGGGTTTTTGAAGGCTTGGAAAATATTTTTCCACTGAAAAGATTTTTTGGAAGTTTGAAATTTAATTTTATTTAGGAAATTATACACTAAATACTCTATTTGTTTTAATGGAAAATCTTATGTAAAGATAATTTTCCTCATTTTGCTGTATTTGGTAGTTTCAGAAAAAGAAAGGAAAAATGATCAAATGAAAAATATTTCTTAACTTCCGTTATTTAAATTGACATGAGATATAGTTGTTTTCCACTAAAATTTTATGGAAATCAACTTTATCTTATTTGAAGAAAAAAAAAGGAAAACAACTTTGTCTCATGCAAAATTAAATAAGGGAGTTAAGAAATAAGGGAGTTAAGAGATAATTTTTCAACTCATTTTAAAGTCACTACAAAAAATATATATAAAAAATTCTGTAAAATACTTTTTTGAAAAAATGATTCATTTTTTAGAAAATATTAATCTCAAAACAAATAAAGCATAAAATACTAATTAAAGATTTAGCACATAGATCCATGTTTGGAAGGAGGGAAAGTCACGCAATAAAGACACATATCCATATGAATAACAACAATGAATTTCCAACTACCAAGACGTATATCAATAACAATCACATACATGAAAACATAAATGGATAGCCATAATCAAATATCTCATGCATGGGTCCAAGAAAAATTCATAATCATATTTATAATAACATAACACCAAGCATAAATTCACATCATAGCATATACAAAAATAATCATCAAAGAATGCATATATACTAAGGCATGTGAAATAAAGCTCATATATCATAGCATATTAAATTAAATCTAAGAATCAAATCAAGTAAATATGTCCAATTTTCGGCTCCCATTTTCATTCTACACAATATACATTAGTCAACATGTGGATAATCATGTAATTTCAATTAATTAGAAGAAAAATAGAGAAATTCTATGTCCACAAGATTTTCTCAACACTTTCACTTTTCTTTTTTGAGTAAATAGTAATACTTATTACGCACATAAAAATAGTAATGCTATATTTTAAACCGGGTTTATAATACATTATATTACCAAAGTACAACTACAAAAAGATCTAACCTTTGTAGCTGTAGACTGGGATTATATATAACGGATACTAGACACACACAATTAATGTGAGATAAACATTTTTATTTTTTTTAGTAAACAGTAATACTTATTAGAACACACGAAAATAGTAATACTAGCATATTAAACCAGGTTTATAATATATTATATAACTAGAGTACAACTATAAAAGGGTTGTTATAAGCAAAAAAATAATTGTAGTTATAAGTTACCTATAATTTGTTGTAAAATTGTTTAAACTAACCATATAATGGAATTGTCTAAAAGTTGGGAGAGGCCAGGCTGGTATGGGCTGTGATGATCGCAAAATGATGTAGTGGAAAGACTTGTGATTTTTTTTGAGAAAGAAAAAGACTTGTGAAATTATAAACATTAATACTATTCTACTTTTATTTATTTATTTATTTATTTTTGAGAAGCTTTCTACTTTTATTTATGATTGGTCAAGCCATGACCTAGATAAACAGAATGAGGTAAAAGAGTGCTAGAGTAAATATTGATAAAAACTAAAATATTGTCAAGCCATGATATATATATATATATATATATATATAGATTGGGTTCAAGTTATACATGATAAACACACGAAAATAGTAATACTAGCATATTAAACCAGGTTTATAATATATTATATAACTAGAGTACAACTATAAAAGGGTTGTTATAAGCAAAAAAATAATTGTAGTTATAAGTTACCTATAATTTGTTGTAAAATTGTTTAAACTAACCATATAATGGAATTGTCTAAAAGTTGGGAGAGGCCAGGCTGGTATGGGCTGTGATGATCGCAAAATGATGTAGTGGAAAGACTTGTGATTTTTTTTGAGAAAGAAAAAGACTTGTGAAATTATAAACATTAATACTATTCTACTTTTATTTATTTATTTATTTATTTTTGAGAAGCTTTCTACTTTTATTTATGATTGGTCAAGCCATGACCTAGATAAACAGAATGAGGTAAAAGAGTGCTAGAGTAAATATTGATAAAAACTAAAATATTGTCAAGCCATGATATATATATATATATATATATATATAGATTGGGTTCAAGTTATACATGATGTAATTCTAAGTAATGTTATACCACCTAAGAACTTGATAGAAAATTCATATTTTGAAAATCCCACCGTTGAATTGCATGTTCAATATGTTCTTAACAATCATGCTAATTTTCAAGTCAATTAGATGTTATTTACCATTTGATCCATAAACTCATCTTTTATGCATTATTTTAAACTACAATAACTTGAATTAAAAAAAAATTATTGATGACATAACTATTAATTTTTGATCATCTTGAAATTTTGCAAGCATAGAGAATATACGAAGATAATGTAATCTAATGGTAGATTTATCAAAATTTGCATCCAATTAAAAAATATTGATTGATGTAATATTACTTAGAGTTATATCATGTGTAACTTAAACCCAACTATATATATATATATATATAATGGAAGTCTTTGACTTTTGGTTGACCTCTTCATAATTTTCCACATCTGTATTTTTATTTTTTAATTTGATTTAATTCTTTTGATTATATATATATATATATATTATTATTAACAAAGTAAATGCCTGACGAGGTAAACAATTGAAATCAACTGCCTCTCTGTTTCTATTCAATCAAAACTCGTGTTATTCAATGGAGAAAAAATAAAGAGAAAAAAGAGGGAGAAAACTAAAGAAAGAGAACCAATTGGAACCAATTTTCTCGACGATTAAAAAATGAAGTCCATTGTAATTGGTCATCGTCACTATCAAACTTTTGACCATTGGGGGCTATGGGGATAGAATTTCTATGATTTTTATTTTAAAATGTTGGGTTGCCATTTGCAATACCCCAAAAAAAAATTTCATCTACTTTTCTGTTATACCATAATCACTTTAAAAAATTTGTTAGTGTATAGATTAGCCCATTGGGCTTAGCCTAGTATATTACTTGTACTATACTTCTATTACTTGTACTGCACACATACCTAGCCTATATAAAGGCTCTCTTTTGTATATTGATAAACAATTATTAATTTAATCAACTTGATTGATTTTAATGATCAAAATACTCTTGGATCATAATAAACATTTCACCAGAGCGAAAAATAAACTTATTTTTTTGGGGAAAAAAAATACACTCCATGCTGTCAGTTAATTTACGTGAAAATAGAATTTAAGTTTCACATTGGATGAAAAAACACAGAAAATGCTAGAGTTAACGTACGTTGTCATTTTTTTTTACTATGTTTGGGAGTTAAAATTCCCACGAGACTCACAAAATAATTCGAGGGTTGGTGTAGTCTGTAAATTGCGATGGATCTTTAAAGAATATATAAAAAAGACGTAAGCAGTGAACGTGTTTATTCTTTAAGGATATTGATCTTTATCTATGCAAGATGGCCTCTAAAGTCGAAGCTCCAGTGTCGCCTTCAGAAACAATCGAAACAGCCTGCGACCTTCTGGAGTGATTCCTCTGGGTTCAGGGAAAACTCTGGAAGCTACTGCAGAAATATTAGAAGTTTTAAAATCTCT